>NC_137864.1:30573622-30578622 GCF_963924005.1 Protomyctophum bolini
TTCCGCCTAAGATATAGTATGCCATGAGGAAAGCTTGACAGAATGTCCATTTCCATTAGGACAGATTGAAAATAGCCTTATATATTTGCCTAAAACCCTGCAAAATGTTAAATTCACCATTTGTCAGACTTCTGATTGGTCCCTGACTGACTAACCAGCAGGCTCTTTCTGCCTTGTTCCGCCCTGGTTCCACCTGGTTTATGTTGAATTTGCTAAAACATTTGTTAAAAACAAACATGATATGCCCAGTCACCAAGCTGCACCTGTGATGTTCCTTTTTACTGACACCAAGTTTAAAATAAGAATTGAATGCACGGAATATCAATATGATGAAGCCACTGAAAAACATTCAATGGTAGTGGATGGAGAGAAAGGATTTTTGTCCAACCACAAAACGGCAACCAATGGGTGTGAAGAGGGGCACAACCACGGGCGGGACTTGGCAAAGGGTGAATTATCCATCTCTGAGTTACCGTAAATTATCATTGAGGATTTTATAGTACAGTACAGTACAGTTACAGTACAGGGACCTCCTGGGGACCCCCACATGGTAACTGTCATTTCTCAACCGTTTCGGACGCGGGGCAGCTCGCCGGAACCGGCCCGGCCCCCTGGGCGCTTTCCTGGGGGTATGGATGTTCCGGGGACCCCACGGGGACCCCCACACGGTAACTGTCATTTCTCGACCGTTTCAGACGCGGGGCGGCTCGCCGGAACCGGGCCGGCACCCTGGGGGCGTTCCTGTGGGTCTGGAAGTTATGGGGACCCCCACATGGAGTTGCACCACTTACTTCACACTTTTTACACAACTTTTTACACATGTGCGGGGGAAGAGTGCTGTCTGATTCAGTACTGAGGAGATCTAACGAAACAACACAAGCTGCCACTTTGTAGAGTCAGTAACCGGAACAGTATATATAGGTCTGTGAGAACACTGGAGACCAAGTAAACGTCTGGTAATCAACATTTACTTCATGATTAAAAGTACAAAAGTATAGCTTCAAAATCAAAACCAAACCAAAAGTAACCAAGAGTAAAAATAAATTAAAAAAAAGTCAATGAAAGTGAAAGTACTACTCAATATGCACAATGTCCCGTTTCACAACACAATTTATCATAATAGGCCTTTCTAAAATGTATTAAAAATCTTTTGAAAGTAGCAGATCTACAAGATCACAATGCTGTGAGCTTGTAGATCGTCTGTTTTCAAATAGCTAGAGTTTAAATAGGACTGAATTTGAAGTTCTTCTGATCAAGCAATAGTTGGAATAGGCTATCCAGCCGTGTTGAAATGAGCATGACAGCACCTAGCCCTATTTGAGAACGGAATAATCACATTAGAAATATCATCAGTTGTGCTGAGCAGTGATTAGACAGAGTTTTGTCAGAGCAGCAGCATTATTGGCTTAGGAATGGAACAAAAAGGGCAGGTATACGCTCCTGTATTTTAACATCAGTTATCAGCCAAATATTTTCTGAGGTGGTACCAAGGTTGGGAACCAATGCGTTAGGTTAGAGCACCACCAGTGCACCACAGACTATAGAATCTATCACATAGTTTATATTGTTAATCTAAACTAGAAAAACAGATTATAAGAAAACTGTCTGTTGGCACAGGACAGGAAATAGAAGAAAAATAAATATGTGTAGCTACTACGTTTGATGTGGCTCCCCATCCATCAAGCATGCACAGGACATATTTGCACATCCACTTTGTTCAGATACAGGTGCATTGTGGATAGTGACTGAAACAATCATGAAAATAAGTTTTGTGAACAGAAAGTCCTGCACACTGCTCTGAATCTGGTTTTTATTCAAAGTCCCTTTCTTCATCAAGGGTGTCTTCATGTCTTCACACCAAGCATGAAAAATGGAATAGTGAGCGCTACAATTACAGGATTTACATGAAAGAATAACCATACATGAATGTTAACACATAGGCATACAATACATTTTTCATTATGTATGCATAATGCATTACATAAAAGAGTGTTAATGATTCTGTAATAGATGAGCCAGTCAGAAATTAATTGCAGGAAGTAATTGCAAAGCAGCAAGTGTTGAAAAAAAACAAAACATCAGCAACAAGGGACAGTGGTTCCATTTGAACATATTAAATAAAATATCAGTTACATAGAAATCAAAGATAGGCCTACAAACAATGGAACAATATTAGCCTATAAACACCACAAAATAGCAAGAGAATACATATCTTTGTTCAGCAATGATAATAAAAAAAGATAAGTCAATGCACATTTGTTAAATGATATGTGTCTCTGACTGTCGCCTTCCTATTAACATTAAGTTTCTAAATTATCTCCGATATCTATCCCTGGTATGCACGCTGTTTGCATTATGTTCTAACGGCGCCATCCTGTGGCTGAAATATGTCACTGTTTTTGTATTCACCCTGTTGTATTTTCTCACGCGCCGGGTGAGTTCTCGCTAAAGGGATTTCTCTGGCATGCGAACACAGACGCAACAATGGCACTTCAGCAGGGAAGTGCGTCACATAAGCACAAAGAATAAAGGGACGAAAATGGCTCCAAACCAAATTACAATTAGATAATTAGAGGTGAAATATTTATTTGTAAGTTAACCTTTCCCCACCTATCACTATTAGGCTACTATGTGGTTTAGCAGGTTTTACCCACAAAGTTGCGTGTTTGTTTTAGATGTGTCTGTTGTGCTTGTTAATCATCATCATCATCATCATCATCATCATCATCATCATCATCATCACCAGTCAACCAACCACATTATTATTATTATTATTATTATGATAATGATTATTATTATTGTGGGTGTGTTAAACCAAAAATGACCAGTATCATGTTCTATGACTGTGACATGTCTAACTGTATGCGCGTGGAGTGTCGTGCGCGTCTGGGAGTGGTGTCAGTTTCCGTCTGGGTGTGAGGTGGAGATGACAGCAGTGCCCTGTTACCGTGTTCTCTCTGTTCTCTGGAAGCCATTTTGTCTGTCTCTGATCTCAGAGTCAGGTCTGGTTCCCCCTCAAACCCCCCACCCCCCTTCAGCCAATCACATCACAGCTCAGCCTGGCAGAAAACACACAGCACAACACAGTCTGATCTCTCTCTCGACTCACCCCCCCCCCCCCCTCTCTCTCTCTCTCTCTCTCTCAGTCTGATCCCACATTCTTTCTGTCTCTCTCCCACCCACTTTTACGGGTCATAAGTGTTCATCTCTCTCTCTCTCTCTCTCTGTCTCTCACTCTCCCCCTCCTACCTTGCACTTTGCTTTTCCCTGTCACATCTCTTTTCTCCCATTTTGTCATCCTCACCTTTATTCTCATTCTATCCCTTAATCCTCTGCCTTTCTTTCTGCAACTGCATTTCTCCCCTCTCCCCTTTCTCTCAACATTGTCCCTACACCTCTCCATCCCTCTGTCTCCCACCCGTATTGCCACCCCATCTCCTCTCCTCTCCTCTCCTCTCCTCTCCTCTCCTCTCCTCTCCTCTCCTCTCCTCTCCTCTCCTCTCCTCTCCTCTCCTCTGTCTTGTTGTGTAAGTATGTGTCTAAACAACCTAGTCTTTGTGTGTATGCTCTGTTGCCATTTCAGCCAGCCTGCAGTCTTTACTCATTTTCTCTCCAATCAGGGACACCATGTGACTCTCTGCATGAGAGGGCACAGTCCCTTCCCCCTTCTCTCCCTCTCTCCCTCTCTCTCTCTCTCTCTCTCTCTCTCTCTCTCTCTCTCTCTCTCTCTCGCCCCTCACTGTTTCTCTACACAGCACTTACCACCACTCCTCCCCATATCTACCAAGCCAGGCAACATACGCTAGCAATCAAGTCAGAGAGAGGAGGGGGTGAAGGAAGGATGAGGAAATAGTGCAGAGCGAAAGAGTATGAAGGGAGAATAGATGGGGTTGAAAAGAAGGGATGAGTAATAGAAGAGACAAGAAGAGATGGAATGGAAGTAGAAGGGAGGTTGTCTGGCGTATGTTTGGTCTAGGTAGGTCAGAGTCAGGTCTATTTTTATAGAAGCTTTTTTGTGTGTACGTGCAGATGATTTCTTGTGCACACAACCTCAGGGATATTCCAGTAAAACTACAAACTACATTGCACCATAAGTCGTTTGTCTTCACAGCTAATAATGCAACATAATAGTTTGAATATAACCTGCTAACAATGTTCATATTCAGGTTTAGTGTGGCGATAAATACAGCATTCTGACATTAGGGAAGTGGGAAAAAATTAAAAAGAATGATCTGTCACTGGTGATAAGGCTGCTGCTGACAGTAGCTGTCAAATGAGTGTGGCTTATGGAATTTAAAAGTATTACAACCAAATATATTCTAATATCTACCTACTTCTACTTTTTTAAACTTTTTTCCCTTTACTTTGGACTTAGCACATACACTTATTTGAATCTACTGTTTCATGAATACACAGAACACACTGCCAAACACCAACCAGTGTTTACATCAAACACATGTCGAGGTGTGCGTGTGTGCGACGTGCGCGCGTGTGTGTGTGTGGCTGTGTGCGCGTGCATACTGTGTACGCACACACACAGCCCACACAAGAAGGGGGAGGATCGTTCTGTGTTGAACATGACTCTGGAATGTAAACAAATGAGCGAGACAGTGTGCGAGAGAATTCTTTCATACTTTCATGTTCAGTAGGAATAGTAAGAACGGCAAATGTTGCAGTGTGACATTTTCTATTCTTGTGCTAAAGTAAACACTATTAATTAAAACAAACTATTGGGGAGTGAGATGGAGATTGAATACTTTCTTACTTTCTATTCCATTTACTGTAACAACAAGCATAATCTCTTAATGAAATAGGCTCTAAAGAACAGTCTACTGAAGAACTGTCAGAACCATTCCAAATCATGTAAGTAGTTTTCCTAGACTAGAGGTTATTTGCCTTCTGCAGTGCTATTAGCACTCTCCACAGCGGTCTGGTAAAGTCAAAGTCAAAGTCGTACGATTTGTCACACACGTTAGCGCAGTGAAATTTGTTCTCCGCAT
>NC_137864.1:30583622-30689841 GCF_963924005.1 Protomyctophum bolini
AATGGCAATAGAAGGTCTGTAAAGAGCCTATTCCAAATCCATTCTATGCTTTTCAAAGACACCAGAACAAAGCCAGCCGTAACATTTTGAGCACTGCTTCTCTACAATGTCAGCACACTGACATAACTAGAAAAAGTGCTCCTCAGAGCACAGGTCTCCACCAGGTCAGGAACGTTTGAGTAATATAAACATGTGCCTCCTGGTGGCTCTATAATAGGCCAATGTTAAAAGGGTGGCATTATTGTTCCTCAACGTAGTCGCTGCATGTGTTCATGATTTGAGGCATTTTGTTCAAATTGGTGCAGTTATATAAAAACTAGAGCTGGGACTCGATTAAAAAAATTAATCTAATTAATCAGAGGCTTTGCGATTAATTAATCTAGATTAATCGCATTTTAATCGCATATCATTATTTGACCCGAGAACAGTGAGAAAGCAATTTTTTCAAATGGATTTTGGTATTATGACTTTATGAGTAAAGGAATGAATAGCTAAAAAAAAAAAAAGCTATCTGTAGCACTTTTTGCAGCCCCATATCTTCGACCACCGCAAGTGGTCTACAGTTGACTGCAACCCAGTAAGCCAGGGAGTTTGTTATTTTGTCAGACTTGGACTTAGTCATATTGCCTCTGAAACCAGGCATCAGGTCGAGTGTAGGTTGCGACGTTGAAGAAGACGGAGTAACGTGAACTTCCACGCTAGCAGCAACATGTTTGGCATTGATGTGATATGTGAGGGACGATGTGCTGCGGTGATAGGCAAATTCTTTGTTGCATAACATGCATATAACTGCATTTCTGTCCACGCTTCCATCCGCTCGCTTTTTAAATCTAAATTTCCCACTAAATTTCCCAAGCTGCGCGTTCTTATTTGAGTCTGCATTCATGCTAACGTGTGCTGTTTCAGTTTGTTGTTATCGTCTAGTACTAGCGGAAGTGAATGCTCAGACAGCAATGTTGCTGCTGGGTGCGTCAGCATCTTAGGTAAGTGGAAACGTGCGCCCAGTGAGAAAATTTCCGGTTCGGCGGTGAAAACAAAATATGCGATTAAATGCGTTAATTATTTTAACGCGTTAATTTTTCTGTAGTTAATTAATCTAAATTAATCGCAATTAGTCCCGGCCCTAATAAAAACACAAACTGGCCTGTTATAGCGCCACCATAGTGGCATTTTTCCCTCATGAACACGCTGTGACGCATGATTTGAGGCATTTTGTTCGAAACGGACCAATCCTGCAAACTTTGGAAGGCAATTCTAGCCAATCTGGATGGAATATGGACAATCGCACAGCCGTGTTGATCGCATGACTGTAGAGATGGTGTGTACCAATTTGCATGAGTCTGTATAGGAGGAATATAAAACAATGTGTTTAGCAAAAATCGGCCTCATGGTGGCGCTATAATTGTCATGCAGGGAGTATGTGTGCACAGTTTGGCAGCTGCCAGAGATTAGCTGTACACGGACGGACAGACGGAGTGCAAAACATACTCTCTCCACATGCCTTTGGCCTGTTAGAGACAATTATGCATCCGAATAAAATGAGCCACTACAGGTGTGTGAATTCCAAAGACGACAGAACCAAGAAGCAACAAGTACATTTTTGTTGTTAACAAAAATATGCAATATCTTGACTGCAATGGGGCAATAAATGTGGCAAATAAATCCCATTTGCTTTGCCTGAGAGTGAGATATTTGCCACTTTGCCAGCCTTCCAAAAGATCTCTCTCTTTACCTGCACGATTTTAATTCCAAGCCTGTATGTGCGACTTGTGCGTATGGGAAGAATGGAAAAGAATGGATTTTCTTTTTATCTCTGCCAGGATATCATGGTTTGAATGGTGTGTGTGTCCGTCCGCAGCTATCTCGTATACTCGCCGATTATCATATTTTGTCAAAGCTGACAGCAGACCAATTCTGAAATATGTTTCAATTCTGTGACTGACAAACTAAGCTATTTTATTTTTTCTAATTGCAGACTTGCAGAGCAATCATCCCTACAGGTATGGGCTATACCAATACCCTGGGTATAGCCCATGGGTCTCTCTAGCCTGCTAGGCTAGAGAAATACAATGCTGCTATCCCTCTGGCTTATTGAGTTGTTATTGAGAACTAAACTAACCAACCTGACTGCAGACAAACCCATTTGCTTGCCAAACAAGCCAATGTTTTGGAGGATTGCAGGAGTAAAAAAGTAGAGACAATGCTGCACTCTCTAGTACCGGTAATCACATGTCACAATAGAATATTGTGACTCACACTATTCTTTCATGGCTGTAAGAAGGTAAATGTTCTACTGAAATCATCACTATTAGCATTAAGGCATGCCACCTGCCCTGGTAGAGATTTGTGCTCTTCTGGGCACACCTTTCTATTTCTGTACTCTTGCTAGAAGAGGTACAGAATCAATCAGGCAAGCCTTTGATCTGAGCATAAACCTTGGCCTTTAAATGTCAGGCTGTGCCTGTGATGGCCCTTTGCGTTTGCTTAAAAAAATAAAAAAATAACTATAAACCCCAAGAGAAGTAAATAGTAAATGATCATTGTTTACTAACTACGCATGATACTTTTGGTGATATGAAATCTCAACCAGTATTCTACACATTGTGTACCTTTGCTGTTTGCGTTTGTAGGGCACTAGCCGGCTATAGCTGAAAAACAATGATTATGAAATTTATAAAAGCAATTATCTGGAAGATAGGCTGCATAATAAATGTGTTTCTAACTTTCCTCAGCCTGTATACCCCAAACTACTCCACATGTGATTACAATAGTGTTACCCTGCTGACCATAAACTAAAGTAACCCTATCATGCAAGGCTGTCCTGGCTGGTGACCCAGCTAGTTAGTATGCTTTTACCATTGGCACAAACCCTGTGTCACTTGTCATCACCTCCTGTATCAGTCATCCTAAAGTTCCCCCTCAGTGGCACTGCACGCACTGCACGCACTGCACGCACGCACTGCACGCACGCACGCACGCACGCACGCACGCACGCACGCACGCACACACACACACCTCGGCATTGACAATAATAACAACAACGTCACATAATTTGATATCATGGCTCCACACCACACTGTATGTGAGAACTCATGTACTCTACTCACATAAACACACCCTCACTCATTCAGACAGTACGTTCCAACTCTCTCTCTCTCTCGCGCACGCACACACACACACACACACACACACACACACACACACACACACACACACACACACCAGTAAAAACATCAACAACAACGCAAACTGGCAGTGGAAGGGAGCTGGCATGTGTTGCTATACCATAGCAACAATTTGATGCCCAGATGTCTCCACCAGTACTGAGCTGCATGGTGCCTCAGAGACAGAGCACAGCAACAATGAACTCTTTCTCTCTCTCTCTGCTCTCCAGCCACTATAACATTCTCCAAACAGCAAACAAAACCAAGAGCCACTGAGTAACGCAGAAAAGAGGGAAAGAAACACTCTATTCTTTGCAGAGTAAAAAGAAAGTGAAGCAAAAAAAAAACACAACTACATGTTGATCCATGCCAGTGTTGTTTTCACCACTCTCCATCCTCACCACTCTCCTCCCACCTCCCATGAGCCTTTGCAAACAGAGCCTGGGGCACCTCTCTCTCCTCTCCTCTCCACTCCTCTCTCTCTCTTTCTCACTCTCTCTCTCTCTCTCTCTCTCTCTCTCTCTCTCTCTCCAAGTCACGCCACAGTGGCTGCACTTATAGTGTCCAAAACACAACAGCAAGCAAACAGCGTCTGCCACTGACACCCCCCCGATCCCCCCGCCCTGACACACACACACACACACACCCTCTAACCCCCCCTGTCACCACAGCTGCTTACCCCCGGACCGGTCGTTAACAGCAACCGTGTCCGCGGCGGCCGCTGTACTCACCGGGACACGCGCAGCCGCCTACGGACATCTTCTCACATGTCTGGCGTGGAGGATCCGAGCGGAATGGTGGAGGTCTGTCGTCCCCTCCTCTCCTCTCTCCTCCTCCTCCTCCTCTCCTTTCTCCTCTCTGACCAGTTAATGCTGCTGGCTGCCGCTGCTGACACCGAGGCTGCTGCTCACTGCTCACATGAGCGTCTGTTATCCACCACGACTGACACACACATCCACACACACACACACACACACACAGACACACACACACACACACACACACACACAC
This sequence comes from Protomyctophum bolini, assembly GCF_963924005.1. NCBI lineage: Eukaryota > Metazoa > Chordata > Actinopteri > Myctophiformes > Myctophidae > Protomyctophum > Protomyctophum bolini. The sequence goes on from NC_137864.1 coordinate 30,587,798, forward strand.
ACACACACACACGCACAGGCGCACACACACACACACACACACACACACACACTCACTCACTCACTCACACACACTCACACACGCTCCACCGGGGAGCAGAGAGCAGGGAGGGAGGGAAGAGAGGGAAAGAGACTGAGAGTGAGAGTAGGAGGGAGAGTGGCGATGAGGGAGGAAAAGAAAGAGAGGAGGTTTAGGAAAAAACAAAAAGGGGGAAAAATAGCAGTCCACAAAGGATCGTGTTTGCTCTTGTAATTGTGCGCTGTGTGCGTGTGTGTACTGTATGTTACATGTGAGTGTGTAATGTATGAAGGAGAAAGAGAGAGAGAGAGAGAGAGTGAGAGAGAGAGGGAGGGAGGGAGAGCACGGTGAGTGTTGGAGAAAGAGAGAAAGAGGAGAGAATTCTGTTGCTCCGCTCTCCCCCTCATCAGCCCTGCACATTACTGCTCAGGTGGGAGGGAGAGATCGAGAGAGACTGACTTAGTGCCTGTGTGTGTGTGTGTGTGTGTGTGTGTGTGTGTGTGTGTGTGTGTGTGTGTGTGTGTGTGTGTGTGTGTGTGTGTGCGCGTGCGTGCGTGCGTGCTTGCGAGTGAGTGAGTGAGAGTGAAAGAAAGAGCAAGAGGAAGAGAGGAAGAGAAAGGGAGGGAGGGCAAGAGAGTGGCCCCGTATACACCACAGAGATTGTGTCTGTGTATGTGCTAGAGTGCGAGGAAGTGAGGGAGGGTGGGAGGGGGAGAGAGAGGGGTGGGGGTGGAAGGGAGGGAGAGAGAGAGACAGGGGGAGAGAGAGGACTGTCAAAGTGACCTGAGAAACAGATTTGAGAGAATAACAACCATGTGATGTGGGTCTGTGTTTTCTTTTTTTCCTTTTTAAAGATGTAGGAGGCTGTTTTTCACCGGCTCTGCTACAGCATGACACTCACACTCACACACGCATGCACATGCAGGACAAAATGATGTTGAGAAGCAGATGAGCTTCGTCATGAGGGAATGTGGTGATCTAGTGACAGGTTGTGTGCATGTGTGTGCAAGTGTGCATGTGTGTGTGTGTGTGTGTGTGTGTGTGTGTGTGTGTGTGTGTGTGTGTGTGTAGTATACAGTACGTGCGTATGTCTGAGTGGCTCGTTATCACCCAGGGAAGGACTGCTACATGGCAGGGAGGGCAGGGAGGGGAGGCGTAGAAGCTCTCCCTCTCTCTCTCTCTCTCTCTCTCTCTCTGTCTTTCTCCCTCCTTCTCATTCGTTCATTCTCTTGTTCATTGGTTCTCTCGCTCCGTTAGTTGTTCTGTCTGCAGTATGTCACACAGTGTTGCTCTCTCTTCACTCATCATCCTGTCTACTCAGCCATTTGTTTCTCCCTCCTCCTCCTCTCTTATTCCCTCTCTCTTTCACCATTACTCTCTCATCCTTCCTTCCTCTATCCCTCCTATACAGTACTCTCATCTTTCCTGTCAGATGCCTGTACCATTTGTTCCCTCTCCCTCTGGCCTCTATCATTTGTTCAAGTCATGTGTGTGTGTTTGCGTGGCAATTTGCATGTAATAGACACAAATTATATTATTTTAAAATAAAACAGTGATTTGATTAAGGCAGAACACAAATATAGTGTGCGCGCGCGCACACACACACACACACACACACACACACACACACACACACACACACACACACACACACACACACACACACACACACACACACACACACACACACACACACACACACACACACACACACACACACACACTTGTGCGTGGACTGGAAACACACACACACACACACACACACACACACACACTTGTGCGTGGACTGGAAACACACACACACACACACACACACACACACACACACACACACACACACACACACACACACACACACACGTTCACTACAGTAGGCCTACATGTTAAAAGAAGCTTCAACTATTACAGTTTAGGCATTTAGCAGACGCTTTTATGCACAGCATAGGTAAAGTGCAACATCAGAGTAAAGTCATTTATCCACTGCATGCATGGTCAACTCCCCTATAATGTACTGCCTTGTGGAATGAACCCTATAGTGAACAAACCACAGGGTAAAATGCTCAATAGACAGACACACATACAGTGAGTATACGAGTGCACGCACGCATGTCACACGTGCGCACGAACGCAAGCACACACACGCACACACGCAGACACGCGCAAAAACCACCCAAGCTCTTCTCTTTCCCTCCAAAAGATGACATCACAGTCTCGTCTCGTACATAAATCATTCTTTCTCTTTTATATTCAGGAACACACAGTCTGAAATTATTCTTTATCTACTACCTCTCTCTCTCTCTCCCCCTGTCTTTCTCTCTTCCTCTCTGTCTTTTTGTCCCTCTGTCCTGTCGGCCTGTCTGTCCCTGTCTCTCTCATTAGTCTGAGGTCTCATTTTGCATTTTGAAGGACTAGATCATATAGCCAATCACAGCAGAGGATGGTGAGAGATGGCAAGGAGAGAGAGAGAGAGACAGAGAGAGAGAGAAGGTCAGGAGAGGAAAAGATGGGTCGCAGGAGGAAGAGGGAGAAGTGAGGAGGCAGAGGTGTACAGGGAGCAAGTAAGAGAGAGGGAGAAAGGGAGCGAGGGATGGTAAAGAGACAAAGATATGGAGGGAGCAGTGAATGGATAGAGGGAAAGATGGAGGGAGGGAGGGAGAAAAGAAGAAGAAAATAAATAGCTCTGGCGCAATCGTCCCCCATTACCCTGGGAGGGCACTGTCGCCATGGCAATGTGGCAGAGAAAGGATATAACCATGATGAGCTCACACACACACACACACACACACACACACACACCCTAACTATAACTGCACACGGAAGCCACGGGGTGAGTCTTAACCGGCCACGTATGTCGGACTAATGCGCAGTCCCCCAAAACATACTCTCTCCCCATGCCTTCAGCCTGGTGAAGTAAGTCATGCCGTACTTTTTTCTGCCGGAAACATCGCGAAAAAAAGGTTATGGCCATTTTTGTATACCACACCAACCAATATAAGGCAACATTTCCCAAATTTCATCATGCTTTAAGTAGCATGTGACAATTGTGACATGTTTTGATGAATTGAACATGGTGGACCCTCTTGTAAACAAGTGTAATGCTTAATTGGGTCGTCCACTCACAGTTAACAGTCTTTGTATTGAGTTTGTGCTTAAAATGTACTGTAATTCTGCAAACTGTTAATAAATATTTCAATCAATCAAACAAACTAGGGGGTTTTCATGATTCTGAATCCATTCCAAGCATTAGTTTCGCATGAAAAACACTCCTTGGCCTAAATGTGCCCAAATGTGCTGACCTCATCACTTTCGTGCTGACCTCATCACATTTTGTGATGACGGCTATGGCCGTTTTTGGCCGGAATGGAATGAGCCTGTGGCTCCCCGGCTATAGGATCCTGTTGTGGACTGATTTGCAATCAAAATAATTTATTTTATTTAGGCTACTTAAAAAACACTTGACTGCATGGGATATCTGTATTTTTGTATTTATCCTTTTGCATGTCTTGAAAACAAAAATGAAAAAGCTAAATAAAATATAAATCCTAAACCGGTGTTTTCTTAACCCATTTGAGTATACCATCACCGAAAAACAGTGTATAGTGGAGAAATGGGGACTCAGCAGTATTCTCCCATTCATTTCCTGTCTTTCTTTTGAGAGATCGTGGAGACATAGGTCTCTGACACAATGTCTTACATGCACTAACAGTCTCGTGCACACACAGTGTACCAGGTTTGAAAACATCTCTCAACTGTTTCCCAGCTCTCCCTGGGGACAATACAAATCAAATATTCAACTCCATCAACTACAGTATGATCCTGTGAAACATTTTCTAATGACGTAATTACATTTAGTTCAAAGTCCTGAACTAAATTCTGTTTATCCCATGTAGTCCAGGCACCGAAAGGTTACAAGCTGTCAACACAGCCTGTTGAAGTAGCTGTAAATTAATAATTTTTTTCTGTATACAGCCCAGTATTGTATTGCCAGATGGGAAATGTTGAATATTGTAACGGTGGCTTAAAATTATCATATTTAAAAGACAACTATCATAGCAGAAAAAAATAATGAAATCACACGTGTAATTTCACAAATACAAATTGTGTTTTAAGTGTAAGAAACAATCTTGTTTGAGAGTCCTACGTAACAAAAACGCATCACATATGCTGCATGGAAGCAGGCAACTTCCTGGACCTTACACAAATAAAATCCTGAAACTAGGCTGGAAAGACGTGACCTGTGTTTTTAATGCCTCCAAGTACAGATCTAGGGTCAGATTTGCCGACTAAAAGTCCAACTGTAAACACAGACACACTTAACCATGTTTACTGAAGAAATCACACCCGTGTGAACTTCCAGACCCACAGGAACGCGCCCAGGCTGCCGGCCTGGTTCCGGCGAGCCGCCCCCGTCCGAAACAAACGAGAAATGACAGAGTTACCATGTGGGGGTCCCCGGGGGGTCCCCGGAACATCCAGACCCACAGGAACGCGGCCAGGGGGCCGGCACCCTGGCCGCGTTCCTGTGGGTCTGGATTCCGGTTCTGGTTTCAGCAAGCCGCCCCGCGTTGAGAAATGACAGAGTTACCGTGTGGGGCCCCAGGGGGTCCCTACTGTACTGTCACACCCAAAATCATCATATATACAGTTAACAGTGTGTGTGTGTGTGTGTGTGTGTGTGTGTGTGTGTTAGGCTGCACAACCAAATGCTATTTTCGTGCTCGGACACAGCCAGGGACCCAGCCAGCCAGCCAGGGACCCATGCAGCCAGAGATACACAATGGAGTGGTTGCAGTGCACCACTCAAAGTGTGATACTCAGTGACTGACAACACATTTATCTGCATAAGCATATTGATAACCATGACATGATGATCAGGCGCGGAAAGTTCATATAACTGGTGTGGGTCTTTCCAATTAGCTTGATATGTGCGCCCTCGTCGTCCAGTCACTGCACCGTCGCGTCGTTACTGCTTGGTTCACGGGCGGTGCCGGCTGCTGCTGGCACTTTTAGATATCAAGGCATTATTGGCTCTTAAAAGAGCCGTTGTGTTGGCACTGCCACTGACAGTGCTGTCCGCCTCGGCAGGTTCAAGTCAGAGTCAGACAAGTGAGAAAGAAAGTCTACTGTACTGCAGTGTATACTCTACCTGGCAGCGTGAAACAAAAGCCACCATATTAGCTTTTGAATACCTATTCTGTGAACAGGGAACAGGGAACAGGCAACCCCACCACCCCCCGTAAAGGTGTGAGAGTTGTGTGACTACGTGACAAAATGGGGGACCAGAGGGAAGGGAGGTTCAGGGGGTGCTATTTGGGTTCCTATTGTGTGTGGGTGCTTCGATGCCGTTGATGATGATCGTCTACTACTGCATCAGAGGGACTGACTGTATGTACTGTACAATATGATATGAGATGCAAGCTTTGTTCTGTTCTTATCATAGTTTCCATAATCTACTAGGGACGTCGACTCATAGATCCAAAGTGTCCACTATGATGAATTCCCGTTACGTTCTTTAGCTTTAGAAGTGTATATTTGTACGTCTCTAAATGTTTTGATGAATTGAACAAGGTGGACCCTCTTGTAAACAAGTGTAATGCTTTATTAGGTCGTCCACTCACAGTTAACAGTCTTTGTATTGAGCTGTGCTTGAATTGTACTGTAATTCTGCAAACTGTTAATAAATATTTCAATCAATCAATCAATGTTCTACTGTATATATTTATCTGTGTGTAATAACCTTCAGAATGTACTGTATGTGTAATGCATCGCTGTGTGTTGGCATTGTTCTCTGCGCCTGCGACTCGATGGATCCTCAAAAAATGGGGCTCAAAAAATGAAAATCACACCCATGTGAAGTGAGGGGCGCTCTTATCATCGTACATTATCCATTCATTGTCAATGGGAATTTAATGTTCTAATCTTCTACAATTTACACTATAGCTGAATATAGGAGGGGCTAGTGCCTATAGCGCCCCTCAAAAAAGAATAAAAGCAGATCTACAAGCTGCCAACGTGCCCCGATGCGAAGCGTTGTGAGCTTGTAGATTGGCTATTTTTGCTACTTTTGCACGACTTTTGCACGACACACATTAATTATGGACAAAAAGGGAAGAAATGTCATAAAAAGTTGAAGTACAAAGATACAAGGTATAGACAGCATAGCAACAAAATCTAAAAAAGCCTGGTAGAAGAGAAGACCCCTTTTCCCAAAAGAGAATTAAAACAAGATTTGTGTGTAGAATTTGGTTCTACAAGATGTTGTCTGTCAGAGCACAGTGGAAAGTTGGTTGCAATGGATGAATGTGATGGTTAATTGGTTCAAGAAGCTTCTAGACTTTAGGAGGTTGGAGTAGTGACTTTATGAGACAGCTCTCTGTCAGCTCTCACTGGGTTATGTAAGGCTCAATCTGCATCCAGTTCCTCACAAATACATTATTGATGCAGGCGTCTATTATCATATCATGCCGTGTGTGTGTGTGCGCGCGCGTGTTAAGACTAATACTTGAAAACATGTGTCACAGCAAGTGTCTGATACTGTAGGGATAGAGATTTTTATTTATGTGTCTGCTTGTACTGCTATCTTTGTAAGAACCTCGCAAGGATGGCAGAATTATAGAAAGTGAAGACATTTTGGTCCTCAATTCTCAAGGGGCTTGGGGTTAGGATGTAGGATTAGAATTAGTGTTAGGTTAAGGCTAGGGTAAAGGTTAGGCATGTAGTGGTGATGGTTAAGGTTATAGTCAAAGGTAACCAGTCAAAAGTCCAAGTATTGCAATGTAATGTGCATGTGCACGTACGTCTGCAGTCCTTACAGCCCAAGTGTGACATGACAGAGACTGCAGTGGGTTATAAAAAGGCCAAGAAAGCATGACCTTTAACCTGACACCTCTGAAAGAACAGTGTGTGTGCATGCTCGTGAAAGAACAGTGTGTGCACGCTGACACGCATGCACGTCACACGCACGCACGCACAGACAAACAGACAGACAGACAGACCATCTGTGAAGAAATGTTGCTGTGGACTTGGACTTCACCAAAAAAAGATCTAGTTCAGATGTATTGTTGTGGGTAAGGGGGGTGAAAAAAATCCCCTTGAGGGCATTGTTTTGTTGCCATTCCCGTCGTCTGTTTTCTTTTTACTTCATCTGCTTCCCTCACAGAGCAGAGAGAAGGAATGCCCTCCTGCACAGAGGAAAGAACATCTGTTACTGAGAACCTGGGGGGGCATTCATACATAACATGAGAGAGAGAAAGTGAGGAAGGAGAAGACTAGAGATGAAGAGGGACATTATAACAATGAAAGAGAAACAGAGGGGAAGGGGGTGAAGGAAGGGCTAGAAGAGATGAATGCTCAACTAGCAATATCCTCAGTGTTTGTTAACGGCAATTTAAAGATAATTTTAAATGCTGGATATTCAAATGATGTGAAAACGCAGTACTTGGCATTCTCAAAAAAATACATATGTTTTATAAATGCTGGTAAACACGTTCAATATACATTTAATCTAAAATTATATAGTAGAGAAGCTTCAAGAGCAATGCAAATATATCAGATTTGTAATGCTTGACATTTACAGGGCAGCCAATATTATACTGGAAGTACTGACAAGACAGCGTACTGTGCATAGAAGCTTCCTCCACTCATGATGTCATCACTGAACAATTCCATTCTACTATCTGTACCCTTTTCAAAACTTTCAAAAATCATTTCCATATAATTATATGAAAAAAGTACAAAGAGAAGCTAGGGAAAGATACACACATACACTAGCTGCTGATGATGACAGCAGCACAGGAGGCAGAGAGAGAGAGAGAGAGAGAGAGAGAGAGAGAGAGAGAGAGAGAGAGAGAGAGAGAGAGAGAGAGAGAGAGGAAGAGAAGAGTCTATGGTCAGGCTAGTACTTGGCCTTATTCCCAGAACCCACCTCACCCCTACCCATTGTGATAGGTTGGAATGGCTTAGGGTTGATGACAGAGTGCAGAAACTTGCAATGGGCCTGGTCTACAAGATTCGCTACACAAACCAAAACCAAAGGCCTGAATGGAAAAGGGGGCAGTGTGAGGAGGGAGGGAGGGGACATGTCAGTGTCTACAATATGTGCGTGTGTACGTGTGTCAATGTTGTGACGCAACACAGAGGCTGGATGCTGTAGTAAGGTGACCCATTTACACAGAACCCCTGCAACCACACACACAGTCTGGCACCAGGATGCTTTGGCCCCATTTCAGGCAGTATATGTTTCAGAGATGAGGAAGATAAGAGACAGATACGTAAAAGAATAGAGAGAAAAAACCCACACGCATGATAGAGATAGCATAAGAGAGTTAGGGAGATAAATTAACTAATAGAAGAAGTGGAAAGAGTGCAGGAATAAGACAGCTAGTAACTTAGTAAGAGGATGGCAAAGCTGGTCCTCGTAAGAAGTTAGCGGCGGGCTTGTTACCAACTGTTACATCTGTTACATACATGTGACATTAGGATTAGAGCATTATGAGCATACTGTATTATTTCAAGAATATAATCTAAACCACATGAACAATCTGGAGATTGTAATTGTCTCATCTCTCCTGAAAGGGAAGAGAGAGGAGTATGCCTTTCCATGCCATTCTGTATGCCTTCATACTTGATATGCATGAAATAAACAAATACATGTATGAATGTAATATGTATATAACTGAAATGTTTTTCTAAGTGGTGCAACCACTTCATTAAGTAGCTTTGTGTGTCCGTGGCTGGCTGGGTCTGTCGGAGCACGATAAAAGAGTTTAGTTGGTTTTCACAACCAAGTGTCACTGTTGCGCAGCCTAACACACACGCACATATTAACTGTATATATGATAATTTCGGGTGTGACAGTACAGTACAGTGACAGTACAGTACAGTAGAGAGACCCCCTGGGGACCCCCACACGGTAACTCTGTCATTGCTCCACCGTTTTGGACACGGGCGGCTCGCCGGAACCGGCCCTCCCTCCTGGGCGAGTTCCTAGGGGTCTGGATGTTCCGGGGAACCCCCGGCGACCCCCACACGGTAACTCTGTCATTTCTCGACCGCTTCGGACGCGTGCGGCTCACCGGAACCGTGCCGATACCCTGGCCGTGTTCCTGTGGGTCTGGACCCCCCGGGGACGCCCACAAGGAGTTTCACCACTTACTTCACACAGGTGATTTTAATGAAGAGTTACCAAAATTCTAGTCAAAGTTATTTCTAAATCGTGGATAATTGGGTAAACTAGATAGTATGAGTAAGACGCCTGAGGGCGAGAAGCGAGTCAAGCGACCTTGCCCTAAAGGGTGAGGTTGTGTGCACACATCCGCCTGGGTGACAGCAGACTGCTGGGCGAGCGCTGGCCCTTTGGCAGATCAACATATGGAATGAATTCTGTACTGGCCATATATGGAGCGTGATGTGATCAGATCAACATGGAATGTCAGAACAAGTCAGCTCAATATATGGAGATCTAAGGTTGGCAGCAGGGGCAGTGTCTTGAGTGTATAGGGTTTGATGAGGGCCCAGTTAGGGCCGGGCCTTAATTTTCGGGCCTGATGAGAAGAACCCCAGTGTGGCAGCAGGGGCAGTGTCTTGAGTGTATAGGGTTTGATGAGGGACCAGGTAGGGCCGGGCCTTAATTTTTGGGCCTGTAGAGAACTCTAGTTTTCACTGGCTTCCAGGCGCGGCTGCACTAATAACTTTGGCGGAGGCCCGTCTAGATATTGATGACATCAGGGATCTCCATATATGGGATATATGGGCTTAATATTGATGACATCATGATGTCACCCCAGGCCTCGTGATGTCACGAGGCCTGGGGTGTCCTGGGGTTTTGGCAACCAAACAACTGACTGACTGACAGGAAATGCATAATTTCATAGTAAATGCGAACTGCAGTCGCAATAATATGAAATCTGTTTATTTGATGCACACATGAAGTAGGCCTATGAAGAATATTATACGCCATGTTTTGCTATAATTGCGAACGCAGTGAGCACTTACTATGAGACCTAGCAGATCATGTCTGTGCGTGCGTGTGTCCCCCCTTTGTGCCCATATATGGAGCTACGTCCAAATATGGAGTGTGTTGCATCTTGTGCCCATATATGGAGCTACATCCAAATATGGAGTGTGTTGCATCAACAAATCACTCAGCTCCATATATGGGCACAAAGGGCACAGACACTTTGTGCCCATATATGGAGCTACGTCCAAATATGGAGTGTGTTGCATCAACAAATCACTCAGTTCTAATTTATTCTAATTGTTATTGCAATTTACGATCTGCGTTCGCTTCCCGCGTTCGCGCGTCTTACTTGTTTGTATAGTTGGTCTTAAATGGCCTGGGTGAAACACAGTGAAAAGAGGGTTTCGTCAAAAGACAGTGATGCTATGAAACTAGTGTGACCAGCAGCGCAGCGGTGTGTGTCATAAGCAGGTTGTACGTACCCTTCCCCTCTGACACAGTTACTGATGTTGACATTCAAGTGAAAGGTCAACTGTGTGCTGGTATGAATGGGCAAGATAACAGGGTCACAAACACAACAGAGTGATGAACACAAACTGATTCAGGATGATTTCTTTTGAGCAAAATGAAGTGATGTGTTACCGCCTTTCTTTACACAAAACTGAAAGATGAAACACCAGTAAGACGAGCTTAGACAACCTGAGGGGGGGAAGCGACCTCGCCCTCACGTGCACGCGCCTGGATGACAGCAGACTGCTGGGTGAGCGCTGGCGCTTTGGCATGGGGGGGTCAGATCAACATATGGAATTAATTCTGTACTGGCAATATATGGAGCGTGTCTAGACTGTACAGGGTTTGATGAGGTCAGATCAACAATTCAACATATGGAATGTCAGAACAGGTCAGGTCCATATATGGAAATCTAAGGGTAGCAGTGGGGGCAGTGTCTTGAGTGTACAGGGTTTGATGAGGTCAGATGTATAGTCAATGATTGGAACACATGGCACCAGCTAGTGGTCAAAATTACTTGCATGTGATTTGCTTGACTTGCTGGATGATCTTATTTGAAATATAAGAAACTTCAAAAACTGTAGGCCTACTGTAAGAGCTCAGTGCATTAGCAGCTAATGATTCATAATAGTTAAGGATACAGGCTGTTGTGAGATGGTACTAAACCTGTTTCAGGGCATTATTTTACTTGGTCACACAGCCGGATACCAGAATGCTTGCCTCAAACACACTCGGAGTCGGGGGTAACTGCTCAGCCTGGTATTCCTAAACGTATGCCTCAGTAAACTATGCCTAAACGGTTAAACCTAAGACTTGAACTATTAAACCACACCTCACACTCACAGACAACCACAGTTTCCTTTCTGTCAACATAATAGCTCCGTTTGGAACTCATCTACACTTAAGCTCCGAGAAGAGAATCCAAGAATCAATTCTAGGTATATGCTATAAATTACAGCAGGACCAATACATATTTAGAAGATTTATGAATAAAACATTTGAATAAAATGACATGTCACATTTTGCAGTGCCCAGAGTCAACACTCACCACATCAACACAAAATATAACAGATTGATAGTCCATGAATATGGAATATGGCTGGATAAGGTTTTGTCCACAAATTGCATCCCTATCCACAATCCATGCTGTATTGATGGCCAAAATCAATACAGCATAGGTGAGATAACGAGATAACAGGCAAAAATAAAAAATAACAATTATTTTACATTCTCAAATTGTGTAGACTTCTTGTAAATTAAGTAATGCAGATGTTACTCAGAGTCATGAGAGTGTACAATTAAACCAAATGTCATCCGTAAGGGTCAATTTGGTTTCATTTAACACTCTCAAGAGTTAAAGATCTATAAGGGTCCATTTGGTTACCAACTCTCCATCATTTAGCTGGGGACTGGGTCCTTGGGAGGACCACGGGGGAAAGCCTCATATTAAGGGCTTCGTTATGTGCGTTATTTGGACACTAGATGTCGCCTTTACGCTGAAGAAAAGGGAATCAGATTCAAACAGAAACAGAAAATGCCTGCGGTCTCCGAGGCTAACCCGAGGCTAACAGGCTCCGAGAACTAACTACCATTACCATACCCCCCCCCCCCCCCCCCCCCCCCCATCGCCATTAGCGATTCGCCTCATTTCACCCTAGTGACCTACTACTGTACGGTTGTCTTATTCAATACGAGTCCCATATAATGATATAACAGGTTAAGTAATAAGTATATTATATTCTTCTATGCAAGATCAAAAAAATAACCACTGATGATGAACAGATGTATCGCACACGTCACATATACACTACTGACCTTGGATCGGATTCCATCTCGCCCGGTTGCATTGATGTAGCTAAACACAGGGATGACAAACTGATCCCAGTTCTGTAGTGTGCTCTGCGTCGGCGGCCACGTGTCTCTGCCCCGTCAGCGCACCATGTGCAGAACTGCAAGATGGCGACGCAACGGAGAGGAAAAGAGAAGCATTTAAATGCCGGCAACACCGACTTTCTTGACAAAGACATCGTCAAAGAGGTACCGGTGCATTACGCATGGCAATGTTACGTTAAAATGAATGACGAGCGCTTGATTTGGACTGCGTCGGGGCCGTTATAACACGTTGTTACGGCCACATGTACCGCAGTTCAACACGTGGCTAGCAGGGTTAGCTAGTAGTAGTAGTGTAGTACGACTGTATTAGCAATGAGTTGCTACAGTCACACAGTAGAAGCAACGGAACCAACTTGCTTCCGTTGCTTCTACTGTGTGACATTTTTTCGTTTATTGTTTATTTTAATGTTTATTGTGAATACCTCTTACGAACTTAGTTGTAATGTGTTATGTGTGGATCTTTTAAAATCATAGTTAGGTCAGAAAATCTGGAACATGATGTTCTGGATAGAAACCGACACGGTGATATAGCTGACAACCACCACGTTAACATTGTAAGCAAACTAATACAACTTAATTTGTAACCCTATAATGTGTTCGTTCATTGTGAGAAGAGAACACAACAGTTCAAATCAGGTCGTAATGGTACAGTCTGTTGACTGTCACTTTATATGGGATCGACCGTTCAGTTAGGAGAATTTTCATTGGTTCCCCACAACTTCCCAGAGACGTTCATCAAAGCAAGCTAGGCTCTGCCTCCCCAGTGTGTGTCTGACTCTGCAGCTAAGGTCTGTAGCCTTAAAAACAAATAATATAAGGATGGTCTATCCTCTCCTCCTAAAAATTCTCCCGCTTAATTAATTGTTTTCTTAATTCCATTTCATTTTAAACTAAAAGGGTTGTTAAAACAAAACATTCCTACCTTTTTATTAGTCTTCTTGACTCAATTTAAGTCCCTCATGGGACTCATTCAATCCCAATTCTTTACAGACTAAGGTTCAAATCAGTATTTCTGTGGGACACAACTCTGTGATTTTACCCCAATCCAAAGTTAACCATGCAGGATCTAACTATTTCCATAGACAACGCCTTGTAACTTCGGTTCCAAGTTCCAACAGCCAAGAACCTTGGTGTTGTCCCTGGACAGTCAGCTCTCATTCAAAGCACACATTACAGCGGTCAACCTCTTAAACCCCAGGGGGGTCCAGGAGGGAAAATATAAAATATCGGAGTTGGAACCTGAGACCTTGACCAGCCCCATTTACCTGCTAAGAGCTGTTCATGAGGTGGACAGCCACTGCCCCCGATTGGGCTTAAGAGGTGCCTCTCCAATTGATCTAGAATTGATGCTGAGTGCAAAGCAGGAAGGCATATATAGGGACAGGGTCCCATTTTGACCGGGGATTGAACCCTGACCTCCGAGTCTCAGGACAGAAACTCTTAACCACAAGGCCACTGGGGTGGTAAATCATAATGTACACAATATACATTTGATACATCAAATCGTATACATATAATATCGTATTCGTTTGTTGTACATGTACAACAAACTAATGCATGAGTCCAAAATTAATACATTACATAAAATCTACTTAATCTATTTTAACCCTGACTACGAATCAAATGTCCCTAAAATGGTACAGTAATACAGTACATGTATTGAATGTATGTATGAATGAAAAGAGGCAATCGTTTCTGGCTAACATCGTGTTATCATGTAAATGAGATCAACATCTAATTGTGCTTTTTTCACCCGCCCCCCCCCCCCTCGTAGGTGGCCCTGAGTAAAACAGATGTGGAAGTTATGGAAGTGGACCACTCCATCCTGGCCATCTTTGAAGACTCCACAACTCCTTCAGAGGTCAGATAATATTCACAAATAATTAATTTTTTTTATCGGGCGATGATGGGCGATTGGGCGATGTGTCGGCCGATGCTCGCCCGCTGTTAAATCGTACTGTAAGGGATAAGGGATACAAGTGGCAGGATAAAAGGGCCCCAAATATTATTCCTGGTGTTGAGAGTTTAGGGAACAGCAGCAAACGGATTGGTTCAGGAAAAGAAAACAGAGCCCAGACAAAACTGATAACATGGCCTTGAGTCTTTCATGCACATACACATTGAATGTGTTTTTTATTACGTCAGGTAATAGGTTAGTGACAGTCGTTCTGTTGGTTATCTCTGTCCAGGAGAAGAGTAGAGTGGAGGAGGAAAACGAGTCCAGTCTGCTGACAGCCCTGACAGAGATGCTAGACAGTGTGGGAGATGAGGAAGGGTCCATGTCTCCCTTTGATACCCTGCCAGACCCTGAAAAACACAGAGACAACTCTCCAGTGAGTATAAGCATGCAATGATGCATTAGTCTACGCTTTATTAGAATTACAAAGTATGTTAAATATTTATATTTTAGCTTCAATATTATGAAGCCCATGATTAATTTAGAATGCTAATATTTTGATATAATGCATAACGTATTTTTGTTCACTCATTGATGAGGTGTAACTCCTGTGTTGTTTCAGTTAAGGAGGCTTTTGAGTCTGGCTGTTGTTCCTCCTACCAGAGAGCCTGGGCATAATCCAACCAAGTCCACCTCTTCAGTCATGGTAAGAACCTCATTCTTTTCTTGTTTGGCATTTGTTATAATGAGGTCACAGAAGTAATTCATTTTAATATGACATTTTAAATTAATGTTAGTACAATATGAGAATTGCCAAGACATGACACTTGCTTGAGATTGTGCAGTTATCTGTTGTCAACGTTATTTTATATATATATATATATATATATATATATATATTACGGTATACAGTATAACCAATATCTTATTGATTCTTTTTTACCTCTATAACTGTAGGAAGAATCCATTGCTGACAGACTGAGAAAGCCGAGGTTCAGATCCCCCAATGTCATAACACAAGAGAGCAATGGGGCGGAGGAAGACAGAAATAAAGAAGAAATCACCAGCCCATCACAGGACCTCAAACAGCCGAGTCTGAATCACACAACCAGCACAGCTAAGACTTGTGATCACAAACCAGAGTGTGAAATTGAGGTCTTCACCTCCATGTCTCTGGTGAACCTGGTCAAACTCATGCACCCGTACTGTTTGAGACTATGTGTGGAGGAAGAGGGGAAAGCTTGGGTGAGTGAGCCCAGGCAAAATGTTGCGGCATTGGGTAAACTGGACCAGTCACTGTCCCCTACAGGGAGAAATCTGGAGGTACGAGAAACCATCTGGAGACAGTGATGAAGAGATCAACGTCGACATGTCTGATGATGAGACACTACCGAAAGAGACACTGAAAGAATGCAGAGGTGAGGAGAGATTTAATAAAGAGTGCACTTGTAAATCGAGAGGCGTCCATATCTCAGGCCCTCAAGGAGAAGAAAAAGGGTGAGCTTCGGTCCTGTTAAGGTGATAGCCTTTGATGTATCTGTGGAGGAAGAGGATGATCTCAACCAGGCATTTGCAGGTAATCTGACAAGTAAAATAACTACCTCAGCTCCTCTTGCCTGTATGGAAACACCTGATACTCATGCATGTACATCAGCAGAACCGCCAACAACACCGTTGACTACAGAGGTCAACAGTGACCAGGCTGAAGTTACTCAGGCTCCATTGGCTCTACCCTGCACATCTAGAGGTCAAGCCCAAACCTCTCAGTCTTCAGCAGTACAGAGAGCTGCGCCTGCAGAGACAACCCCTGGGGGAGAAACAGGGGAACTACACCACCAAGTGGCCCACCTTACCAGAGCCCCCAAAGGAGTTGTCTCCAATCCTCTGTCCTTCACAAGGACACAGACATAACACCAAAGGGGAACCGATGACAACATACAAGCATGATGCGAATGGAGAAATGAAAGCATTTGGTATCAAGATTGGTTCGTCCTGTCCATCCTCAAAGCCCATTCCAGACTCAATGGAGACAAAACCCAATTATGGACGTCTTTGTAGGTTGAAGCGCCTGAGGGCTGAATCCAAAGTCATCTCACCAGCTAGTCCTGCACTAAGTCCCTCTGCAGTGTCAATTTCTGATTGTACTTTAAAGAAGACAAGTCTAGGGAAGAAGCCAACATTGGTGAATAGTGATCCTCCTAACCCTGTGCTTCTCCCCTTGCCTGTTGACCATCCATCCAAGGAAAAGACTAGCAGCCAACCAGCGTCGATGCTCTTCACCCAGTCCGCCATGAAATCCAAGCTCAAAACAGTCTTCAGCAACAGTCTCCTTGGAGAGCTGCAGAAGACATGCGCCAAGCAGTCTTCTGAAAGAGAGCCATCCACAGTAGAGATAAATCTCGAAGTGTTGATGCCTGACCACGATCCAAACTCAGACAGCGCCAAAGCCACTCACTTCATTCAGGAAACCCAGCGTACATTTTCAAGACCATCTCAGGCCGAAGAGCACCTCTCCTCTGCACATCACCATCATATGATGCACACCAAACCTCTTTCAAAATGCAATAAACCTCAGCAAAAACAATGCATTTTAAGTCCATTCTCGGAAAGCAAAGCCCAAAGACTTCACAGTTGTGCACTTCAGTTCTGATTTCACAACCCAAGTGTCCTTTGTCCTCGCCGTGCTCTACTCAGCCTCTTAGTGCAGTTCATGCTCCTGTCATGGTGAAGGAGTCGACAGGAGCAGCCCTCTGTATTTTACCTCCTGAGCAACTAGAACCCCCTGCTGAGATTAGCTGCAGTGTCCACACCCCATGTGACTCAGGTAAGCTGCTAAACCATTTCTGTATAATTGATTAGTTTAGTTTTGAAAGCACATAAGTCAGTAACAGGGCTCGAAATTAACTTTTTTACTTGGTAGCACTGGTGCTCCCAAATTCAGAATGAAGGAGCACCAGAAAAAAATTAGGAGCACCCACCAAAATTTTACGAGCACCAATATGTAATCGATTTTTTACATTCATTATTATTACACTTGTAGCCTACAGCAGTGGTTCCCAACATTTTTCATGTCAAGCACCCTCAAATTGACACTCATTGGCCACGGACCCCCATTTGAAAATATATGCCAGGGACCCCCATATGAGAAGATTTTTACGGCTCTAGCAGTGATTTTCAGTTATTTACATTTCAAGGACCCCCAGTTTGACCTGAATTAGGCTACCGTTCCCCATTTCTATCTCTGGGACCCATAAAATCAAAGTTAATTTAACTGAGTGTACAAATGTACAGTGAAATTGGTTTACCCATAGTATGTAGTACACTCTCAGAGTTTCAGACCTTTAAGGGTCCATTTGGTTCCTAACTATCATTTAACCGAGGACCCCTAGGGATCCCCGGACCCCACTTTGGGAACCACTGGCCTACAAGCCAGTTGGTATGAGATGCTATTTTTGTGGCAATAAACCAGTTGAAAATATAATTAAATTCTAAATACTGTCTCTGCTATAATTTCTGAATTTGTAAATGGCTACAAAACCCTTTGTTTTATGTAGGCCTGCTTTTTGATTGAAGTAAAAAAAAATATATATATATATATATATATATAGGCCTACTGTATATATTTATGAGAAGTTATTTTCATAACGTCATCATAAATGTGTGTGTGTGACTCCACACATTCCATTCAATTGAGTCCTTTTGTTGTCTCTCACAGCTGAGGACCTCAGGTCCAGCTGATGTTGATCACCCAATCAGTCCACGGACTGACGGGAGGTTAGAGGAAGTAGAAGAAGCCAAGGAGATATTTCTTTAAACAATCATAACTCTGGACAGGAATGGACTAGGAACTTACTTTTTTTTTTACATGCTCAGATCTTTATGCTCTACAAGTTTAAATCATCTCGCGGGAGGGAACCGGCCCGCGACACTTTCGGTCGCGATCGTTTTGGTCGCACTACAGTAATTATATGCAGTAGCACTGGTGCGCCCAGTTATATTTTGAGATCGCACAGATTAAAATTCAGGCGCATTTGCGACCAAAATGGTCGCTATTTCGAGCCCTGCAGTAATGTTGTCAAATTAGTCAAATGTCAAATTCAGAATAAGAGGTATTTTAGGAAATGACTTCTCCCGTGCCTCATTTTAACATCTTCAAAGGGTTGAAATCTCTTTGCAAAAAAAACCCAATCTACAGTACAAGCTCAGTCAGTGCTGATCTGTGTCGCATCTTGAGCTTATAGATTGGCTATTTTGGCAGAATGTTTGTTCGCCTATCATGACATGCCCAGAATAAGGAGTGATTAATGTCTGTCTTTTTGTTAATTTTAAGGCATTGAAGCCAGTGATTTGACCAGCCTATTGGAGCAGTTCGAGGAAACACAAGGTGAATAATGAGATAGTACAACTTTGCCAACACATGAACACATCTAATTACTTAGTCAGGTGTTAAATATTGACTCATGCACAAGACTGAGGCATTCTATTACACGCATATTTATCATGTTTTTTCTTTCAGAATTACCGGGTTTACTGAGCGCCCACCGTCCAAGTAAAGAAAACCAATTCTGTCCACCACAAACTGTTGAACCCCTCGGGGTGGTAAAGTCTCAACCACAAACGTTAGAGTCTCTGGACATTCCAGAACCTCTGGGCACCGATATAGTTCTGTCAACAGCCCAATCCAAACCTTCTCCAGCCAAGACCATTCAGATCATTGACCCCCGTCCCTTACCATCCAAGAAGACACACACCATTTCCTCAATGTCTCCTGCTTCCCAAATCCAAACACCTTCTCCTCCGGTAACATCACCTGTGTCTGTGTACTTAGACCATGACTACTGTGTCATTGGGGATAGGCCAGTTACTCCCCCTTTCAGAAAACATCAGATTCCCATACCTTCTAAAAACTTGATTAATCTTCCGAATGGAACACAATTAACAATACTTGACCCGAGCACCAGCTCTCCATACAAAAGACACAGCACAAACTGTGAAAGTAACACTAATCCAGGACCTGGGGAAATTGTGGATAGATGTGTGAAGGAGACTGCCTCCAGGCAGACGAGAATGAGGATTCTGGCAGGACAATCTGGCAATATGGCAGGGCTTCCCATAGAAGCTATGCTGCCATATTCAGACAGTGCCACCCTTAAGATGGAGTCCAGTAATGCAATCAATATGAGGGAAGACAGGGAGAAGGCCAGCTGTCTCCCCACACCTCCACCAAGCCCTCCTGGCAGAGGAAGACAGGAGACAAGGGTGACAAGGAGATATCGGAGAACGTCCCCATATTCAGACTCAAGCTCCAGTTCTCCTTCCTCATCCTCCTGTTCATCCCTTTCCTCTTCCTCATCCTCCTCTCGCTCCAGATCTCGCTCTCCAAAGAGAAAGAGGTTCAGGTAGCCGTCTCTTCAACTTTGTCTTGTTTTCTGTGGCGTAATGTTGTCCCATAAGCATGATGCAAGCTACAAATGAAGCATTTTAAGGCAAGCTGCTTTAGATATAGCCATGTCATGTTATGGTACGTCTGTTACTGACTTGTTACTGTACTCTAATTCTATCTCGCCCACTGTATCTTTCTCTTATTGCCTCTCTGTCCATCTCTCAGATACTGTCGCAGGCGTTCAGAGAGTAGCTCAAGTTCATCCTCTGATTCTGCTTCCCGCTCTCCGCCCCGACACTACAGTTTCTCATGCCCGAGGTCTAGTCGCTCAAAATCCAAAACTTGGTCTCGGTCAAGGTCTAGATCTTTGTCACCTCAAACTTGTGGCAGAGGGTGGAGGGATGTTTACAGGTAAGTGGCCAATGGAAGTGTTCTCCGGAACATGAGTGTGAGTCATTTAGCGTAAGTTAATTTACTCTAGGTTAGTTTAGTGTGAAATTGTGTATTAAGAGTTTACATAGTACACATAGTACATGGATAAACTTTCCTAAATAATTATATCTTGTTTCAGTATTTATTTATGATGTATTTTCTCTATTATTAAGGTTATTGTAGCGGTCAATTTGTATTGGGAGTGGGGAGGGCAGCGGGGCAGGGGTCGTGAGGCATGGCCAAAGCATTTCCAGGGATCCCCAGCCAAAAACGTTGAGAATCCCTGATTTTGACAATCTATGGCTCAAGGTAGCACATGGTCCGACTCCTATTTAGTTTGATAGACGGTGAATAATCATGCGTACAGTATGCTTTTGTGTTGAAATGGAAAAAGATACAGGAAAATGGGATTTAAATGTATGTTCCACCTTTTGTCTTTTCATGCCTCCACTGAGTCTTCAAATGTAAATAATATATTTAGTTAAAGCCTTTATTTCTCCCAAATGGGAAATTTGGTTGCAGTGATGCATAAAACAAAGAGAGTGGTTCCCTGTTTCACCATAAAGGGTGAGTAGAGTAGTCTATAATGCTGTATTTATGTTATTCATCCCCCCCTATATTCAGCCCAGTGTACCATCGCAGCAGCACAGAACACAGAAGGCGTAGGAGGCAACAACAGATCAGACTTCAGAAACTGAAAGCCATAGTGAGTATGAGATTAATGCCACCACAGTGGCAATCCATTTGTTAGTGTAATTACCTTTTTGCAAAAGAAAAGAAAGCTGGTAATTTAACTTTTGTTACATGGAGAGTCACAGTGTATACCTGATTTTATTAAGCTATATATATTATAAACATCTTTTGTAACAACTTGTCCAACAGGATGAGCGGAGGGTGGTGTATGTGGGTCGGCTTCGGCGGAACATGACCCACGATGAGCTGAGAGAACGCTTCTCTATGTTTGGAGAAGTTGAATGTGTTTCACTGCACTTCAGAGACAGAGGGTAAGTAACACAGACACTCTTAAAAGTAGCTTCATGGTTGCACAAATGCATCTTGTAGAAGTTGAACAGTATTTCAGTATTTTTATGCTGCAACTGACATAATATGAAATCAGTAGCGATAAAGCTGTATGTTATTTTTATTTAACAAAATGCACAAGTACATTTATTCATAGTGTTGTAACCTACCACCCATGTATGAGCACATACTGTAATAAAATTCTCCAATAAAACTGATGGCAATAAAAGCAAGTATAATTAGACTGTCAATGATTACTCAAAATGTTAACTTGCTCCCATAGAGACAACTACGGGTTTGTGACATTCTACAACATGGAGTCTGCGTTTTCAGCTATCGAGAACGGCAGTAAGTTGAGAAAGCCTGACGAGCTGCCGTTTGACATTTGCTTCGGGGGGAGGAGACAGTTCTGCAAGTCCAACTACGCTGACCTGGGTACGTGTCTCAAACAGGTCAAAGTTGACTTGTTCATTCCTGCGATCAAACATTGTAATTTTCCACACGTGACAAAATGACACTTTAACCCATTTAGACCTGAGGTCGATTCTAAAAACAACAAAACAACAGTTTTCTGAAAAAGATATTTTCAGAAACATATTTTCGAAAACATAAATTCCATTTCAGAAATGGCAAACGTAGCAGATCTACAAGCTCAAAACGGGTTACTTCACGGTGTGTTTTGAGCTTGCAGATCTGCTACTTTGTATGCTATTGTCTGACCCTGTAGTATGACCAAGCAGGCCTAGTAGGGCGTTAATTTACAGAATAAAACACACACAAAAAATTAAACTATGGAGATAAAGTTTGCCCAAAGGTTTCTGACGGAAAGGATAGTTTACATTTAGCAAAATCTAAAATGACACAGATGCTTTCCCGGATTGAACAATGAACCTGTGAATTTACTTCCCCTCAGATTCTAACAGAGATGTGGACCCTATTCCAGACATGAGCCAGAATGAAGAGCTGGATTTTGACTCACTACTGAAACAAGCCCAGAGAGGGATAAAGAGTTAGCAGCCCTCAGCGGAGAACAGAAGGACACTATGAAACCTCAGAGCTTCATGCTCTCTCTTTTATAGCACTATACATGCAATCTTTTGTAGCACTTATTTACGTATTTACCTTTTTTCATGTTGCTATGCACGAACATTTATTTTAATTTGTTATTTTAGTTTGTAGCATAATGACTTACTCATGAGTCATGACAAATCGAATGATGATTTGGTAATTTTTTTTTATATATATATATATATATATATATATATATATATATATATATATATACCTTTTTTGTTTTGCATTCCCTATCACTGTTTTGTATTTTCCTTTTTAAAAGATTAAAGTGAAGTATTGTCTTGCTATCGAGTTGATAAGATCTCATAGTATGGTCCAGTAGGTGCATTTACATAATATAAATTCAAAGGAGAATATTGGGCACATCCAGTTGTCGCTGGTGCAAGTCAGGATAAGCAACAGTTTAAAAATATATATCTGCAGCTTAGCTCTGACACATATAGTTCATGCAGTCAGTACATCACAAGGGATGTTTTTGCTACTGCATAATAAGCACATTCATGAATGTTAAACTAAAGAACTAATAGCATTAATTATTAGAATAAATTGTTGGAAGCAATTTACATCATTGAATGTTAATTCACTTAAGGGACAACATGACACAAGTTCCAATGGTCATGGGGGCTGTGTGCTGAGGGTAGTTTAATGAGAAGGAGCCTAAAGAGGAGGACATGGATACTGGTACTGGTACAATCTATACATAATATGCCAATGGACTGAGCATGGTTCCATGTAGGTTCCATGTGATGTCTTGGAGGCCAGTGAGGTCACCACCAGGCGTTCCTTTTTGAAGTCCCTCCTTGAAAACCATACAATGAAGTCCAAATCACTGTCTGGCCCCACTGCTTGCTGTCATAGTCCTCATTGGCAAGCTGCTACCCGCATTGGAGTTCCATCCAGCCAATAGCTGTCCATAGTGTACACAGTTATCGGCCTTGATAAACTACTCACTGAACGATTAAAAGTAGGCTATGCATGTCATGGTTTGTGACCAATATGATCTGGAAAAACCCTGATTGCATTTTTACCAGTTGAAAAAGTCAAGGACCCACAACAAGAGTACAACAGTACAGTAGGCAAGCTTGTAACACAAACACAGCATATATGTGTTGGTTATAATTAACATCAAACAAGAGCTATAACTGGGTAATACAAATTGGTCTTAACATTTGGATTGTTCTCTAAACATTTTCAGAGTGTTAATTTGCAGTAATTTCCTCTATCAATTCGTTTTATCTGGTGGTTGAGTAAGCATAAAGCATTCACTTGTCCGGCCGAAAAGTGTTGTGATTTATTATAACATTATTTGTCCAACAGATGGCAATATAGATGTCTCAAAGGAATGGTCACTGTCTCTTTAAGACGCTACCCCGGTAGGAAGACACGCAAACACAGTGGGCATGCACCTTTCACTGTAAACCAATGGTTTCTTTAATTCGTGTAATCGTTCTTTATATCGATGCACTGTTTATATGGAATAATATTGCGCATGTGCAGGCACGGGACGGTGCAATACAGTGCACTAAATGAAGACTTGTAATCAGTCTGCTTGTAAATTGTATGACTTGTCTTGACATAATTCGCCACAGCCACTGTTAACTTATTTAGGATCTGTGCTAGTGCTACAGACTACAGTAGTATAGTCGGAGTAGTAGTACTAGTAAAATCAAATCAAAAGAGTCTAGGCTTAGAAATAACTTAAACTATAGGCCTATTGGAAATTTGTAAGTGGAACCACCAATACCATACCATGCCGAACACTAGAACGAAGCGCTTCATCAGCGGAGTCGTGGAAGGTGAGTTACTGTTACTGTCCAGTGTCCACTTCTCAGGTCAGGTGGTCACAACAGGGTACCCCATCTCAGTAAATCTCACTCTGACGACACATATTTTGTTATTCAGTTTTTGTAGTTATTTTACATCAGGTAGGTAGGTACATTGAACACATTTTATAATTCAAAATATTTCATAATGTAATTCACACTGTAACATTCTGTCACACATTATTATTCTACAATAGCGTCATCTTAACTCCATGATTGTTAGTTAAAGTAACGTTGCCATTTGTAAAACAAAACATACCAGTACGACTTGGGATCTGAAACAGGTGCAGCAGCAGCATGATGCTGACCGACAAAAACTATCACCTCTTTGGAGGTTTTGGGTTCAGGTTTGTATGGGCATTATTATTATTATTATTATTATTATTATTATTATTATTATTATTATTATTATTATTATTATTATTATTATTATTAATGCTATAATGTCTGGGGAACTAGAACAAAATAATTGTACTCTAAAAATGTAGAGATAAAGAAACCTTCCACCTTTATTATAGTCAAGGCTCAATATTTGGGAATATTGGTATAGTTAATTTGCATTGGTCAGTGCTTCTCTGCCCTACATGATAACACATTTTGGTATAAAATGTCTGAGGACATGACAAACAATATCTGGTTGGATATGGACCAGAGCTATGTTGGACAGAAGAACCAAACAATTACTGCTCTTAGCCTCTTTGAACTTTGAAGGTCAGCTCTGTCTATTGAGACATTAACATTGGGTTTATAATGCAACCTTTGTTTGATGCAGGTTTTTACGGGCGGCCATGGACTATGGAGCAAAGAACAGACCTTTTCAAGAGGTAATTGACACAGTTATTAGCTAACAACTTCCCTCTAGTGTCTAGTCCATGTAATGATCAGCTTACTGAATCTAACCCAGCCCAGGGCAGGCAGAAAGCTTTTAAATATCCCTCTTCTGCTCTCCATAGTGGGTATCTTCTCCTGTGCTCTTTTACAAGATCCCTTTGGGATCAAGGGACATATTTGTCTGGGCTATCATTAACATAGCAAGAAACCAAGACTAATGTAAATACATTGGTCGCAGCCATGATACCCAGAGGACAGGTTTAGGAGGATAATGCACTCTCATGAACGGATCAAATAAGACAAGTTGAAAGGAAGTATATCTCACTTTCAGAGCTTTTCAGCATCTCTTTTACCCTGACCCTGTTACACCTCACCACATTGTAGAATAAACAACTCAAATGACACCCTGGTTATCTTATCTGCTCAATGACTTTATTGGCAGATTGAAGAAATAAATCACACCCGTGTGAACTGAGTGGTGCAGCTCCCCCCTCCCCCCTCTCATATTAGCAGGCAACATTGCAGCACTATACCTCTCTGTTTCTGGCGCCCCCTACTGGTACCCTATAGTCATATACTCGTGCTCATGGCCACATAGGTAGCCACATAGGCGCATAGATAGGCACGGACATTGCTGGTTGTATAGGAGTGGTTGCACCACTCAAAAACACCCATTATTATTGGGTGTGACTGATTTACAATTACTCATAAATCTTATGAAACGCCTGGCCAGGTATTATGTGAGTGAGGCTTGCAAATTGAAATGCCTGAATCCTGATTATATATATTATATTATATTATATTTATATATTAAAAATGTTTTTTGTTTTTTTTAAACACGCACATGTACACACACACACAGACACACACACACACACACACACACACACACACACACACACACACACACACACACACACACACACACACTAAAAGCTCACAACGTGTCGATGTAGATTGGCTATTTTAACTATACAAAAATGTTTTTCAAAATTGTAAAAAAAAAAAAAAAAAAGGCAAAGTAGTTTAGCGATAAGGGGTTTAGCATGGACGGAAATATAGCCCCAAGTGTCTGCAGTCTTTAGATAAAAAAAAGGTTGTTTTGTTAATATAATAGATAGTTGTTGATCTACTCCTTGCTATTCTTAAAATTGCTAGGGAACAGAAGTGGGGTTTGAACACATACCTTTACGCTCCTAAGGATGACTACAAACACAGGATGTACTGGAGAGACTTGTACTGTGACAAGGAGGCAGGTGAGTCTCTACTTAGTGATATAATAGCTTGATTAAAAATATTTGAGATAATCGCAATTATTTTTGCGTAATCGTCAGAATAGTCATCTGTATAAATTTGCTAAATAAATAGAAAAAGTAGGTGATCTATCATCTCTTTTTCCTTTATTGAATGCATGGCCATTATTATTGTGACTGTTGGTTCGGGCATTGTCAGTTATTTCCGTTTATATTTAATTTACTTGTCATACTGTATCTGCCCTGTGCAGTTTTTCTTTACAAAGCCTAAAAGGCAAACAGAAATGGAATTTTGATTCAAGTGTTCCAATGTTCAAGGACAAAAACACAGCTAAATTGCTAATCACAATTATTTGTATAATGAATTGGCAACTACAATTTCATGAATGTGACAGCCATAAACAGAGTATAAACTGTATGAATGAATGAATGTAGGATTTACTATAGAATAACCTTTGGCATATTAACATGGGGATAATAATACTTTGATCATAAAATGAATTTAACAACCATCCTTATAGCTGTTATTTAGATAACATGTTAAGAGTTAAGACATATGCTAGCTTTTATTGGTAATGGTATCCTAGTTACTTTGAAGAGCTAAATTGTTTTCCATTGCACTCCACTTGCACACTGATCTCACACTTTTAAGTCACTCTGGATAAAATGCCTAGCCTGAGTTTAAACTGTGTGGATTACTGCAGTAGTAACTGCACTAAACTACACTTTACTGTACAAGGTTCAGGCCTGTGTATTTAAACTATTTTAAGCCCTGGTAAAATGTATCTCAGATATTAATCCATCGGGGGCTGAATAATTAACTGGATATAGTCAAGTAGAGTAGTATGCATCTAGTCAAGTAGTCATTAACCTGTTTTTGTATCTGTATTGTTGTGCTTCATTGCTTTTCTAGAACAACTGAAGACTCTGATATCAGCGGCCAAACGGCACAATGTGGAGTTTGTCTATGCCATCTCCCCTGGTCTGGACATCACCTTTTCTAATCCCAAAGACGTTGCCGCACTCCAAAGAAAATTTCACCAGGTAAGATACGATTAAAAAAATGTATTTGGTTAAATTTGTTTTGGACATTATGGTAGTATCTACAGATATATATATATAAAAATAATATACAAAAACAGCCACATACGTAAGATAAGAACATGTCATAAACATAAAGATAAGAATGCATCATGTAGTCATCATGTGTATAATGTTTATAATATAGCTTGGACTATAAAGCACAAGTGGAGTTCAGGTATTGGGATAATCAAGATAAGAACTTCATCTGAACTTGATTAATCTTTATTGTTTTTCTGGGATTTGCCATGCCTACCACACCTTTACATATGATTTGACATTTCAAATTATTATTACCACCACATCTGAATACAGATTATCCCCTTTGCTCCTGCAGGTAAAGGGGTTTGGCTGCAGGTCTTTCTCTCTGCTGTTTGATGACATCGAGAGAGATATGTGTCCTGCTGACAAGCAGGCCTTCAGCACCTTTGCCCACGCACAGGTGACCATCACTAACCAAGTGTACCTGCACCTGGGAGAACCAGAGATCTTCCTCTTCTGTCCCACCGGTACACAAACAACTGAAGTAGAACTAACGTATAAACATTTTTCTTTTATTTCTATTTTTGAAATGACTGAATAAACATTTGTTCTTGATCCTGCAGATTACTGTGCCGCGTTCTCTACTCCCAATGTGTCTCAGTCTTCCTACCTCCACACTGTAGGCGAGAACCTGCTACCTGGTGTAGACATCCTCTGGACTGGTAAGGATACAATGCATGTTTTAGTTATTTTTGGTGGCTTTTTTTGATGGTCACAAGTGTAAAGAGACAGAAAACATGAATAGAGTAGGGGAGTGACATGCAGCAAATGGTACGCCCGTCCGGAAACTTAACCAGACATTAGAGGCCATGTGGTATGCGCCCTAACCACTAGGCTATCTAGTTGGCCCATGATAGCCTAACTGTAACTCAACAATCTGAATCGGTTGGTAACAAAATATTGGAACTCATTCTTAGTGTGTGACAGTTGTAGTAGACTACATTTTAAAGAGAGAACGTCTACATTTTAAAGAGAAATAAATAAATCTTTGTCCCTTTTTGTATTATTATTTTTTAAATATTTTTTTTTATTGAATCTTTGCTTTCACATAAAGATGAATCGTAAATGTATACAGATAAAATGAGACAAACTAGAAAGGTATAAGCCAGGCAGCAGGAAAGCTGAGAGGGAGTAGTGTTGCCTCTGGTAGGTTTGTAAATTACTGTAGGCTAGTAGGAAATTAATATACATGGTTAAAAAGTGATTTATGAATGTGACAATAGAATCCAATGGGCATGTAAAACATCTCACTTCAGATAAATAGAAACTTCTCCACTGTTACTTGACACACAGTGTCAAGTATTACTAGTATTAGACAGTTCCATGACTGTGACTGTTGGGTCAATTGTGTTTTCCAGGTCCTAAGGTGGTGTCCCACCATATCACAGTGGAGTCTATAGAGGAGGTATCATGTGTCCTGAAGAGGGCACCAGTCATCTGGGACAACATCCATGCCAACGACTATGATCCACAGAGAGTCTACATGGGACCATTCAAGGTCGGTTATCTTTCATCATCATTTATTTTATACCTACGTCATGTATATTGTGATGTTTATAGTGGAAATAAATAGTCAGCATTTAGCATTATTTAAGTAAGCATCACACTTATTTTACGTTATTCATTTTATAGTATAGATTTTTGTATTAGGCTTAATTAAAACATTTCCTCTGCTAGGACCGTCCCACAGAGCTGATCCCCAAACTGAGTGGTATTCTTACGAATCCAAACTGTGAATTTTACCCCAACTTTGTGGCCATTCACACCCTTGCTACCTGGTGCAAGTGCTCGGCTGATGGCTGGCAGAGGGACATAGAGATGAGTGAGTGTCATTTATTTAAAGATGTTGCCTTGCACATTTGTTATTGTAATTTTAGCAGTGTGTTTAGTCATCAAATTGTATTAGTTTCAGTTGGTTTTAGGGTTATCGGTTCTTACTTACTCTCTCATTGTGCTCTACAGACAATTTATGCATTGAACACAAAGCAACTCACCACCATACACACAACACTCCCTATTCTGCAATTCATCAAGCTATTGCCTGCTTAAACACTGTTTGTAACCCACCACTATCTCCAGGTGAAGAGGAGCAGGACCCAAACTACAGCCCCCAGAAGGCACTGCGTATGGCCCTCACTGACTGGCTGCAGGAGTTCCTCATTACAGACCAGCCTGGAGGTACCCGTGTCCTTGCCGCATTATAATTTAGTTAAAGCAAAAGGGAGTTCCAACCGCGCCTCAAGCCTGTGGCAGGCTAGTGTGGTGCATCTCAGAGGCGGACAGGTAGCAGGAGGAAGGAAGGCACTGGAGCAACTCAGACAGTTTAAGCCCTTAATTTATTTGTATCTGTCAAATCCTCCTTATAATTTAGTTAGTTGCATGGAGGTGTTGTGCACTGAAAATAGCCGATCTATAATGTTGCGGTGTGGCGTGTTGTGAGCTTGTAGATCGGCTATATTCAGTGTGCGACTCCGGCGAGCAATGGAGTATGAATCAATCATAACCCTGACCTGATTTTCCTTTCCTGTTCATGCCATGTCTGCCTTACATGATCAATTTAGAGTCAAAAGAATATGATCTTGTTACTCTTGATAGTCCTTGCTGTTGGTTAATGGTTACTATCTAGAAACGGATGCTTTGCCGGAGTAAGTTATGTATGTATGTAGTCTATGTTAAGGGTCAGCTAGACATATTCCAATAGTCTGTGTCACGTACAATAATTATGACATCGCCCATGATAAAAGAATCAGATAAATATCTGAAATGTAAAAAGGTTGATCCTCTCCTTTGAGGCCCTCGTCATCCGCCAGCTCGCCTGAAGAAAGAGTCTTCTGATGAGGAGCCCATGCAGACGGACGGGGGAGAACTGGCTTACGTTCCGGGTCCTGGTGAGAACCCTCTGTTCACGGCCGAACCTCTGACCCTGGATGACTTGAACCTGCTGTCGGAACTGTTCTATCTGCCATATGAATATGGCCCCACCTCCAGAACCATGCTGCACGAACTGGACTGGCTCAAGAGTCACAGGGGAGTAGTGACTACAGCAACTGTGAAGGTATCACAACTTCTGTGTTTCAACATGTTCTGTTATTTTCTTTATTTTTTTTGATTGATGGATGAGCTTTTTTCCCAGTTGTTGTCTTTTAACAACTTTTATGTATTGAAATTCAACCCATGTTTCTCTTCACATATTCAACTTTTTTGTTTCTCTTCACTTTTAGTTTCAGTTTTTCCAAATTCCATATTCATGTCAATACTGTACCACATGGCAGTATATAAAAATATTGAGCCAGAATGAAGATGCACAGAAGCAATATTCCCCAGAGAATATTTTCAACTGCAGAAGAATGGATTCATCATGATAAAAACTAAAGCTAAATGGGGGAGCTATCACAGAAAATAATTTCATTTTCTTGATTCAAACCATTTGGAATAACTTTCTCACCTAATGGTTGTCTATGTTGCCTCCCCTTCTTGGAGTCAACATGCTCTATATCTACAGTATTTACCTCAAAGAGCAGACACTGCGGCGCTTCTGCAAAATGCACAGCTACTACTGGCCAGGGTTGATGCTTCTTGCTTCTGTATTCTGCAATTCTGGCCTCGAGAGATCTAGTCGTCTTCCCTATAGGCAAGAGACCACAGAGGCATACAATTACATAAATTCATTAGTTTGGTTACGTTATGTATAAAATCACCTATTTTTATCTTCCCTGTCTGTAGGTGATTATATGATCAGGTGAAATCTGATTTCACCAACATTATATTTCTTACATTATTAAATATATGCTATGCTTTGTAAAATGGTTGGAAGTAATGTCAGGTGTATATGACAATGTGTCAGGTGTACATTTCGCTGATATGGTCTTAAGTCATGCTTTGTCTTTTCATCCCTTTCCAGACGGCCGAATGGCATTCGAGAGCCCAGCAGTTTGACAACATGTGTGAAGCGGTGGTTCAGATGTTCAACCGTCTGAGCAACGCCCCCAACCGCCGCATCCTTTATGACCTCTATGACTACATCTGTGACATTAAGAGTGGTGTGGGTCTGGCACGGGCCTATGTCAAAACCATGGGTACGAAAAACAGGACCTACAGTATGGGGGGATGGGACTTGGACCCTGGCTTGCCTATGGCTCTTTGGCTACAAGAACTAAGTGAACCATGCTGTGCCATATAACATATTTCACAGGTTCTGGGTTTCTTTCCATATACTATGGCTCGGTTTCACATATAGTTGTCAGAACCTAATTTGGGCCCTGCTTAGGAGGTAGTACTAACTAGTTCTCAGAACTCAGAGTATATTTGTTCTCAGAACAAATATTTTCAAAACATAATCTAAAATATTGTCTATATACATACATTCATGAATCCACTTGCTGACCGGCTGTCGGCATTGAGCAATTATTTTAATAGGGGATTATACAGTATGTGACCATACCTTTAACATCCTGTATAAGGCAAGATTTTCACATTTTCATTATGCTTTATGTATGTCAAACATGGGGGGTTTCATGATTCTGAATCCATTTCAAGCATTAGTTTTGCACAAAAAACACTCCTTGGGCTAAAAACGGCCATAGCCACCCAAATGTGCTTAAATTCCCAAGTGCAGGCAGCACAGGCAGAGTAAGTTCAAGTTTAATAGCGATCAAAACCAAGGGAAAAGGCTTACATCGAAGTACAGCAGGCAGAGGTCAAAACCAAGAAAGCAGTCCAAAACAAGCAAACAAATCCAAGGGGGCAGGCAGAATATCAGAGTCCAAAAACAGGCAGGAGGTCAATATCCAAACTAGGAAATAATCTAGGAACACTAGGAAAATACTGAGAACAGGAATACACACATGTAACAATGGTTATCTTCTAGCAAAGAATGAGGCAGAATGAGTCCAGTTTTGTAGGTGGTGGCTTGATTGCGGAAGTAGGCACAGGTGTGTAATGAGAAGGGAACTGTTGGGCTGATGAGACAATGGGAGACAGTATGGTTCTGCAGTGTGGTGGAATAGAATGTGGCAGTGGCCAGCATGGAGACACAAGGAGTGTTTTTTGTGCAAAAATAATGCTTGGAATGGATTCAGAATCATGAAAACCCCCTAGTTTGACATGTCACATGCTACTTAAAGCATAAGGAAAGTTTGTCATTTTTGCCTTATATAGGATGTCAATGGTATGATCACATATAAACCCCTAGAAAAGATTGCTCAATACCGACAGCCGTTCAGCAAGTGGATTCATGAATGTATGTATAGACAGTATTCTAGGCCAATACAAAAAACGATATACCAAATTTCCCACCCCACAACCCTGGCTGCCGGACTAATAAGATATGATTGGCGGTTGGGTTAGCCCCCTTGGGATGTAGTAGGGGCCACGGTTAGGTTGAGAATTTGGGAGGTTATAGACGAATCCGGAAGGGTGCCCTTGGCGCAGCCATAGCTGTGGTAGCTTTACACTGCAGCACTGATTAGCTAGACCTGACCATATTAAGTTATAGCATGTTTTCTGTCCACAGGGGGGCGTGGTGGACCCTCGGCCCAGTTGATGAATGATGATCCCGAACCATGGGGCTTCAGAGGAGGTCTGTCTGGAGAGCTCCAGGTAATGTGCACCCTGAACAGTTTATCATGAGAGAGACTACAGCACAAGTCATGTGTTGATCTACTATGAGCTATGTGTATTTTATGTGTTGTTGTTTTTTACGTTACGGGCGTTGTGAACTTGTAGATCTACTATTTTCACTAGTTTTGAACAATCTTCAGAACATCTTTGAAATATTTTGCCAATTTAGTATTCTGTGTGTGAAGATTTTCACCTATGATGATGACATGCTCTCACTCCATCCATCAATCAGAAAATAGGACAATACTTGAGTGAAAAAAGTATCTGCTTATTATTGTTTTTTGTAGAGGATGCTACCTTGCCATGGGAACAGGGACTTATTCCGACACCCTCCGATGACAACTGTGTACTCTATACGTCCATACTGCCCAGAGGACAAGGTAACACATCCACAAACCTTTGATTTGTTGCTGTTCTTTGTTGAATACTCGATTCTGATTGAACAATCAAGGATGCTGTGTCTTATTTATCAATAACAGACCACTAGTCTGCTTCTGTCTAATTGCATTGGAAGCAGAAACTTGGAAGTCAATATTTCTTTCAATGCAATGATGCGATGAGAGTGCGGATTAGCCAACACCAACTAGGGACTCCAGCACACCTTTCTGTCTAGAAACGAAGGAAGCAAACTTATTAAGCAGGGTAATCTGAGTTCCTAGAAGTTCTGGCATAAAAACAGGAGGGGCAAATTAGCATGGGTATTGTACAGTGAACCATTATGGGAAAATGAAACCCAACAGGATGAAGTAGAATCAACACTAAGCATTACACATTATTCCTTAAATGTTGCTGATCTCAGGTGGAAACTTGTACAGTATGTCCAAAACCGTTACTTTTCAGGTGTTTCGAAGGATCCAATGTAGTTATTATTTAGTGACAAGCTCTTTTTCATACTTTTCATTGGTTAAATATTTAACACAGACACAGTTAACCATTTTAATAGCTGATCTACAATCTTTTTATTTTGCATGCCAATCAGAATTGGCTTTATGAGCTGTGTGAAGCACCAATACATCTTCACACTACTTTTCCTGTCCTCCTAGGTCGACATACAGAAGATTTTCAGTGACATGCGGAGAGAGGAAGAAGGGACCATGACAACACAAGATTCACTTATTAGTTACAGGTAGGAGAGAGTGTGAGTGCTAGTACCTGTGATTTAGGAGCCTGCCATTAGTCAAGATGTCACAGATTTGATATCACCAGACCATGTGTACTGTGGACTGGATTACTTCTAATCTACACTAAACATCCTTCATTCATATTCCCCTATCCCACCCTAATACCTCATTATTATTCATGCTTTTCCCTCCTACTGTTCAGTGCCACAACACACTCCTCCACTTATTTCCTACCTCCATCCTAATCCTAACTGTCCTTGTCCTTAAATTACTCCAGCCTTGCAGTAGGTGATCTGCCTCCGTCGCCTCAGTGCGCTCTTGTCCTGGAGGATGAGTTGGGTCTGTGTGGTTACGCCCTGGGATTTACTGAAGTCAAACTAGCTGCAGCCAAGTTTCAGGTGAGAATCGGGTCCAGATGTTAATTAAGCCAATTTGGCAAATGTTTTAAGATGCAACATTGCACAAAAATACACAGCAGGGTGACATAGTACCGGTAGTTAGACGTAACTTAAAGGCCACAGCTGGTACCATCCCTACACCAGTCATGTCATGGTGTCTGTTCTTCTCTCCATTCTTCCAACTCTAGAGGTTCCTGTGTGATTCTATGCTGGAGGACTTCCCCTCACTGATTACCATGCAACTTCTTCCACGGGTCATTGACCCCACCCCTGCCAACCGCATGATTTCCATCTTGCTCTCATCCATCAAGGCCACTGGTGAGTGTAGTTCTGAGACTGTGCTCTGTACAGGTTTCCAAAGGATGTCATTTCTGTCCCATTTAAAAACATACAAACTTGCCTCTTCTCACATTCAGGTTCCAAAGGAGCTTTCTGTGAGTTGAGGCAGAGTGACTGCAGGATGCTGGATTTCTACAAAAAACTAGGCTCCTTCAAAGCCATCCAAATGTCCACATTGCCTCAAGAAATCATCACAATGGGAATAAGATTACCGTAGTAAGGCTGTTGTTAAAGTACGGTAGTTGTCTATCCATCTACAACGGCTACTTTAGTGTTTGCTGCATCCATACGGCATTGCATTTGTCCATTTCAAGTAGTGTCGAGTGCGTCTAGTCCATGCCCAGTGACAGCCTCTGTGATCCAAGCAGATCAAAGCCAGCAGCTACACCCGGCAACAGACCACAGGCAGAAGTACACAGACATTTGAGGCATTACATATGCTATGCAGTTGCTCAATCTTGATTAATCCCACACAAAAATGCATTGATTCAGCATTATGGAGGACATTGGTATTGGGCCTATCTTTTGTGTTTTAAAGGTCATGCATCATCATGACTAGGGTCTAATCATTTGGGCCATACTTCTTCTTTGTGGTTCAGTAATTGCCTTCCACTCTGACAGTGGAAAAGCAAAACATCCCCACTGTCAGATTTCTTTACATTGTTTTTGGTATTAGTTAATCTCAGCTAGAATTGTAGAATGTTAAAAAGACAACGTCAAGATGTGTTTTCAAAAACTGAAATGATAAAGGAGAGTGACAATCTTCCAACATTTCACTGGTGTGTGTATTATATTAATAGAATATTGAAACTTAAGACACAAGAAAGACCAATAAAACACATTTTAATATCTGTGCGCAATACATTTGAGTAACTTGTAGGATGTTGACCAAGTTTTCTGACCTTAGAGGGACACAATTTTCAACATTGTTGCTATATTGTATACTTACTATCACTATCAAAAATACAATATAGGAACAATATTTAAAATAAAGAGTATAACAATCAACAATTAACTGAAATGCACATCAACACCATGACCCTTTAAGGATTAAAACAATCGATGAATTAATTAAGCAGTCATAATTTGTTCATTTCACTGAAAACTTTAGATGTATATAATAATCTCACACAAACTGCAAATCTAAGCAGTTTTGCATGCATTAATTTGCCAATGACTGAATTTGACCTTCAAGTAATGTCATTAGATGGTTACCCATTCCTTATGTTCAATAAAGCGAAGTGAAAACTGAAAACATGAGAACTGAACATGGCTAAAGCCTCATGGACCAATACTGCTGGGAACATGTACATTTCAAATTATGAATAAACTTGTTACAGTACATTGACAGCCTTTATGAATGAAATGTATTACAACCAAATAATCTAGTAATCTGCAGAATGTAGTGAAATCTGTGTCAGAGAATCAGTTACACATACAGTAAGGCTCGGACAAGATTCACATATATTATAGGATGAAATGCGCCTTTAGCCTGGGGACCAGGCTAGAAAGCATTACTGCCACCTTCCAAAACAAACCTTACCAAACGATGACTGACATAGCTGCCACATTATTTTACATCTAGTGTAAATGAGAAGAATATTCCTGCATAATTAGTGAATGTAAAACTAAAATACCCAAGCGTAATGTCTATCACTGTCACATATGACAGTGATACAGTAGATACAAGGTGCAGTTGTGTTCCATTTGTAAAACTGAAGTAGTCATTGTCACTGTAGAGAGCATCTTCAACAGTATCATAACATGTATAGAATTGTTACCAACGCATGTGTACTTTTTACCTCAATGTAGAGTACACACATGATGTTCAAGGCACATATAATAAAACCATAAAATAAGTTAAAAATAAATAAAAATGAATGTAGTTTTAGATAATTCCTGCTTATATACCCAAATGCTCTGGATGTTGCTGGTTTTTCTTTAACTCCCCCTGAGTCTCTGACCAGCACTTTTGTTTCAGGCTAGAAGATGATACGTAACCTCGTGTCACCAGGCTTTCCACCTCGGAGGAAAGCCTGGTCTGTGTTACAAAACTGCCGTGTGAAAGGGTCTGGAGCGGATGATATCGCTAGGTCATGTTGTAGTATTGTTTTGTAGTCATCAGGCAGGAACCATCATCTGGAACTTCGCCTGTTGACTACAAAACAATACTACAACATGACATAGCGATATCATCCGCTTCCGACTGGATCATAAACCCTGAACAGGAATGCTGCCCAGGCTAGATGATACCTCACCTCGGTACTCAGGCTTTTATGTTTGTTCGCATTTGTCTCAAAAAGAAAAGCCTGGGGAAACCCATTGGAAAATCTGGCATAGGAAGTGGGAGTAAACTTGTATTTCGCGAACCAATAACAGTGCGCCGCTCCAAATTTGGTGACATCAGTGTTCTCCGCTGTTTTCTACCGGGGAGATCGGTGAACCAATAGGATCCACCGCCTGTTTTCGACCAGCCCAGAAATCACACAGGCTGGGGCAGGGTAGATGATACCAAACTTTATGCCAACTTTGCCAAGTGCAGATAGTTTGCAGACAGTTCTGCTCTTCAAAGACAAACAGCAAGTTTTTCTTTGTGTCATAAAGGTTTCACAGACCAAAATAATATTAAATAATAATAAAACTAAATGTTATTCAACGATAAGAAATGTACGTCTACTCTCTCTACTAATACTTTGGCAGAACAGATGCGCTTATTCTTTGGCTTTGTAGCGTAGAACTGTATGTTAAGTGTGACTGTCTCCTAATTCTCCTCTCATTCATCTAACTCTTTTCCTCTCCTCACTAAGTCCTTCCTCTCTTCTTTAAAGATTGTTAATTGTTGCTGCAATGCATCCATCTTAACATTTTACCGTAATAATTGAAATTGAATCTTGACCTTCAGGCACTGGCAGTACCACTTGTCAACCAGTATTGGTCCACGTCCAAGTGACCCTTAGTTACAGTGTAGTTTTATGTTTTAATACAATATAACTTCCACATCTGCAGTGGTTGGAAGTGGCATCCCAACTCATCCTCTGAAAGGTTTCAACCCCAGTGTAAAATAAAGTTAGTTGCTTAGTAGAAGCAAAGGGTCATAATTCTGACATCTTGGCTGTATTCGGACACTAACAATTTCCTTTCTGTTGGGAGTGGGACACAACAGACAACAGATGATCGTAGCTTTAAGGCATTTCTGCTATAGTTTAGAGGAGAGATAACCAAGAGAGGGTAGAGAGTCGGTGTGACAATAATGCTTGTCACTGTTATTAGATATGTGTGACATATTAAATAGGAAATTATGTTGAAGGGATTACGATGTTGGCTGAAGGTACTGTATGCCCAAATAAGGTAGCCTTTAGCTAATTCACTTTTGTTTGTTTTTTTACAAATTAAAAGGCTGCTTTAGAAGATTTTGAATGACAATTGGATGGAAACATAACTAATATAGCTGGCTCTGCTTACAGCACTAATTTCTACATCAGGGGTAGACAACCATGTCTTTAAGATCAACTGGTCAATCCCGAGCTGCTTTTTGGTCAATTGCAGAGCAATTTGAAAACCCATATGGTCCGCTGTTCAATCATGCTCAAGTTTGCTGATTCTAGAATCTAGATGAACTCCAAACCTTCATACTTGACATCTCCTATTTTAGTCTCAGGCAACAGCACATGGCCATCCAACGTGAAGGCCAGGATGTAAGTGGCGATTTTCCCAGCATCTTCCTCTGACTTGAGCGCCACAATGATATTGTCACCTGTGCCCGGGACAAATTTGAATGAGGAGAAGCCGTGAGTCGGGTTTAGGGGTCCGACATGCCTTACGTCGATGGGGCTGAAGTCACCGGGACAAGAGAGGAGCAGGTTGGTAGCTCGACGCTCATCGGCTGTCTCCTCATAGCGCTGGTGACTTGCACGACGTGGCAGGAAGAACCAGCGCTGAAGATGATTGTTCCATGCTGCTGACTCGTGAATGAGGTAACCTGGGGAGAGAGGAGAAAGAGACATTGGAAGAGGCATTGGATTTTATTATGAGATTGTACTGGATATAAACTGGAGAACTTGATACAGAAATGATATGTTGTATCCAAATATTGTAATTAAGGGTATGGTGATGGTGATAATTGGTGATATTCAGACAGCTTGGTCAAGTTGTACAAAGACACAGGTGATTGTAAAAACTACGGAGGAATTCCAGAGGAATCAAGTGTTGAGGCATACAGTCTGAAACACTCGAGTATTTCTAAGTTAGAAGTTTATTAAATCATATCATGAGAGAAACACTCCCATGATAGACACTTTGCACGATAGTAGATTTGCTATTTTTTTGATGTTTGAATAAGGCTTGATGCTGTGTTCACACTAGCAGCTAAATCAGTACCTGGGGAATGTATTCCCGCCGCACTCCGCAGGGCATTGTAGCGCCACACCCAGTTCTCGTGCTCCACGTCTCCATGGGAACCGACGACCTTGACCCACTCAGGGTTGTTATTGAGGACCTCTCCGGAAGTGGTGGTCCACTCCTTCCCTAGTCCACCCACATAGAGGTGTTCGTCCTTCACTGCCAACCACTCTGCCTTGAATCCTACCAGTGTCAGGTTGTGGGTCAGGGGGGGGGCGCAGCGTTCAGTGTTATGACATGTTGGTTATGAGACAGATTATTTCTAGGCTACCTCACATAACCAGTATGGCTATAATAAGTTAGAATACATTTTCATGGTGGCTTTCCAGCAATATCTGGTATTAGCTGTTTTTACAATTTAGAGAAAAAGCTAAGAGGTTCAAGTTCAAACTGACCTTTGGAGACTGATCCATCTCCATCAGGCAGGATAACCCAGGGAATGGCCTGCTGTCCCTCTATTCTGTACACCACTCCTGTACGGTCGTCTACACTATATAGGTGCCCATTAAACACCACCAGCTCTGACAACTCCATACCTGGGACAGACAGTGAGACATATGGGTTATATATTGGCCAATAAGGTATAAACACAAGACAGGGAGAGACAGAGCAGACAGGTGTGCATAACTTTATAGCTAGAGGACAAGGAGGCAGTCTGTTATTAGTTTGGTAGAAACTGAATGGACGCTTAAGGGTCCATTGGTTCCAATTGTAAACTCTCAGAGTTATGGAGGACTGTTGGCCTAATCAGCTTTCAAGGATCAAACTGGAGGTCCTTGAAATTAAAATGTTTGAGGACCCAGTCTAATCTAGTATATGAACGAAATTGCAAATCTGTACATAAACGACTAAAAGAACCAAAAGTCTGTTCGTATACTAGTGTTTGATGGAGTGGCTTTCACAAACACGGAAGTGCAATTTCACCGTGGCTGGTTCGGGCTGGGTTTTATTATATTATTTACTATTCATATGGGACAGGCTTAAGTAAGCCAATTAAACCTTACTAAATGACAAAGATATAGGATAAGGAACTATACTACTGTATCCCTGTACTAACAATGATGAAGTTGAACTTATTTTCACATGAGAAGCAATAACATTTAACTTATAATGGCACTTGTAATGGCACTAGTTTACTGTGTTACTGATATGAGTACCCCAAAACTGTACCTCGTCCCTTTTCAGCCAGGTGTCCCTCCACGGTCACCATCTCAGCATCCCACTCCACATCCAGCCTGTCTGACACAGTCAGGTGACCTTTCCTCATATAGCTGAACCAGGTGGCTTCCTTGGCAACGGAGCGTGAGGCCGTATCTAGGTCCGCGATCACGGCAATTCGGAACCGGACACCACGCTCTGTCCTCTCCGGCGGGCTGAGCGGGTATGTGCCATTATAACGTTGACGTTTCGCCACTTCGCGAAATGTTCCATCAGAAACGGCAAGACTTTGTTGACTGGTGAGGATGTCCTCCTCACTAACTCCACGCTGTGAGCCTTGGAGCCTGTTGCTATTGGAACCTGTACTGATGATGCTGTCATCGCCATCGTCCGACGGGCCGTGCACGAGCAACAGGAGGGCGACGGCCAGCAGCGCTACCACAGTGATGGCCCGCCATCTGAGGTGGAAGCGAGGGTCGGAGGTCAAAGCAGCCAGGAGGACCTGGTGGAGGCCTCGCACCATCAAGACGAAATGAGATCATAGAAGCACCGCTATCATCATCACCATCAGCTCTGTCTGGAGGGGAGAGGGACAGACAGCTGAAATGGAAGGAGAGAGAGAGAGAGAGAGAGAGAGAGAGAGAGAGAGAGAGAGAGAGAGAGAGAGAGAGGGGAGGAGGGGGGAGAGAAAGAGAAACCAAAGGATGTAGAGTGTGTGAGAGAGAGAGAGGGAGAGAGAGAGAGAGAGAGAGGGAGAGAGTGATGGAGAGCGGTAAGGAGAGACTCAGTAGCTCAAATCAGTCATTTTGAATTAAGAAATTGCGGTTGCTTACGAAAAACTAATTTATAAAGAATGACACAAATTTAGCCAAGTGGGAAGGGAAAGAGAGATTGGAGATCTTGGAAAAATAGGCCACGTTCTTATTGTTCATTGTTTATTCATTGCAGGCCATTGTGTATTGTTTGTGGGGAGCGTGTGAATAGGCATACTAACTAGCCAGTAGGCACCTCCTACATCCTCTGGCCTGAGGAAACTTCAGTGTATGATACAGTGCTCTGCTCTGAAGCAAATGACACATTATTTCACATGTGAAGTTCAAATAAAAATATAGCTCCAAGCAGCGATAAGGCAGTACCAAGAAAGAAGACAATAAGCAATAAGAACAATATGCACACATAAGACTCACAGGCTATGTTGTCTGTACCCGGATTTGAACACAAATCCTTGTGGTCTGAAGGCGAGAGCTCAACCAACTGAGCTATCTTGACACAGTCATTTGTTTCATTGTAAACAGTAACATCATTCAGTATTTTCAGTAACAACTGTGTCCTGGTTTTGGGGATGTCTTTATCCATTACTACAGTGTGTTTTCACGTACAAACTTATCTTTGTTCAATAAATGCTAGCGCTAAATGGGTTAAGAAAAATGTACTATGATTTTTTTTTGTCTGTATAGGTCCAAACTCCAAAGTACATGTGTAGAAGTTTTCATGCATTTTGATCAAAGATCCTGAGAGGAGATACATTTTAACTGTTTATCATATAATTCAAAATGGCGGGTGATCTAAAGGTCAGAGGTCAAAAGTCAGAACACAAAAGTTGTTCGGCATGAGGAGACACATGTGTATCAAAGTGTCATTGCCAATGGTCAAACGGTTCATGAGCTATGCATGTTAAAAGTTTGCATTTTCAATTAAGTGCTATAGCGCCACCATTTGGCCAATCGTCATGGGCTTCGCATAATCACTGTTTGGCTTGGCCCTCTACCAGATTACCGCGTTTCGCGAAAACAGACTGCACGGTTCAGCCAGAACTGCTATTTTTGGCGGAAGAAGAAAAATAAACACAAAAACAATATCCATGTGTCTTTCTTTGTATATACTATTAGAATATAGTTGGCATAGTTTTGCATTAATTTACACGTTAATCATTGGCAGTAACAGCAGTTATATAACTTCTATGCAATTATTGAAACATTAACATTCCATTTAAACAACTTGCTGGAGTTGAAAACGGTACATTATAAGAAAGAAAGAATACCACAGTAGTCTCCTTAACAGGGTATTGTGGTGTACATAATTATCCCTTCCCTATCCTTAAACCATCAGTGGCAGAGAAATAATACTCTAGACACACAACAATTAATATCATAATGCTTTTTCCAGTAACAACAGGCTCTGGAAACAGCTAAAGCAAGCCGAGGAATAATAAACACATTGTAGGTGGGGGTACAACAGTATAGTAACCAGCTATACCTGCTGCAGGCACACCAAGGACAAGCTGTGACCTGTCCCATAGTTCCGATCAGAGACGAAATGTTTTTATAATAGTCATGGGTGCCCGCCCCCTCCCCCCGCTTATATAAAAAAGTTTCATACAGTACTATGCATACCCTATACCTGGCAGGTGAAAACAAGCCACCAGATTAGCATTTGAATGCCTGATCTGCATGTGTACAGATCAGCACCTCCCTGCCCCTGGGCCAGGACAAAAGAGGTGTTAAGGTGCGTTCAGACTCGGATGGTTATAGTGGCGCGATGACTTTCGGGGCGACCTGGCGTGGTACAAACGGGGCGGACCGAGGCGAATATATATACTCCATAGAGTAATGATATATTCAGGTCTAATTCCTCATGGGGGCTCGAGCCCCGCCGCCACCACGGAGTCTACGTCACTGGTTCCAATTATATAATCAATCAGTGTTGTCAACGGCAACCAACAGACCCGTGGAGGACACCTGTCATCAACAAGTCGTAGTGATTGTCCAGAATCACCTGTATACTGCAATGGAGCTGCACACAGCAGCAAACACATGCATTGCACATGCACACTGAAACATATTCACAATTTTTGCCCCCATGAGCATTCTGACACCAGTAGCCTAGTATGCTGCTTCCCTTCCCACGCAAACCCATAACAAACATGACACTGTCACAATGTCCTGAAACTGTCAACTGTAGTCTGTACCTCTGACTTATTTTTATCTGCCAGTTTTACTTTCTGTCTCTCCTCACTACTAATGTGTGTTTATCTTTCTGCATATTGGCCATGTTTGCATTGTGTTTCATGCCTATACAGTATGTATATAATTATAACCTGAAGACAGATCCTTATAATACTTCCTGCAACTGCACCCCCCAGATTATTGCTTTAGAAAAAATATGTGTTCGTAGTTAAAGCTCCTGTCCAGTGACATCCCCCTAATACAGCAATAAACTATTCTCTTATGCATTAGTTATAACATGGTGATGGTGTGACCATGCCTATAAATGCCCTAATGATAGTGAAGTCGTGTGTGGTCAGGTCACCTGTGGTGTGCGG
Organism: Protomyctophum bolini; assembly: GCF_963924005.1. Lineage (NCBI taxonomy): Eukaryota > Metazoa > Chordata > Actinopteri > Myctophiformes > Myctophidae > Protomyctophum > Protomyctophum bolini. The sequence continues at coordinate 30,631,367 of NC_137864.1, forward strand.
ACTCCATCCATCAGATTCATCAACATAATCTAGTGTGTGTGTGTGTGTGTGTGTGAACCACAGCCACGAAGACACACTGGCCAGTGGCCAGCCGGCTGGTCAACTTCGACAGCTACTACTACGAACCCCTCAAGTGTCCAAGTGTGTAATAGAGTTAGTATACCTCAGGAAAGCATAGCAGTTTACCACGAAGCACGTCATTAACTTTAAGCGTTCCCGTAGTAAAAGCACTAGACAAAGTAATAATACCGTTAGGTTACAACTTCTACGTTAGTTACACTAGCTATTCTGGCTAATGCCACTAGCTAACAACTTCAGCTAACTGGCTCTTTCACGTTGTCGAACCAACTGTGTCTCAAAAGTTCTGTACGGTACCTACCCGATTATGAGTAGCCTGAGCCAGAAAGTACTTACCGGGGAGTACACTGATGGGTCTCCAGTGTCGTTGGCCTCCCGCTGCGCCGGAGTCGGTCGGACCGTCGTTCGGAGAGGAAGGGACTTTTGTGCGGTGGTGCTACCGTGCTCCTCCGTGGCTCCGTCCCTATCGCCGCTCCATCGCTTGTTGCACACAGCGGTCCGTCCAGGTCCCAGGAGTCAGTCACTACTCACTACAGTCAGCCAGCACTTCCTGATGCAGACGCTTCCAATCCAACAGCGGCCGAACTGTGATCATATCTTATGTTACCTAACCATACTGTACATACTGTACTGTAGCTCAGACAGTGAATGTTTAATATTGAGATACGATGTAACGCACTGCCACTGCCCCCATCTGCTCACATGATGACATAGCACTGATATATTCCCACCCCTACACACGCACACCTGATGAAGATCAAATTTAGGTCGAAACGTTGTCAGCTTTCTCAATAAAGAAAGTATTTTTGTACCTGTGGTGTGCGGACTCCATCCATCAGATTCATCAACATAATCTATTAAATGCCATTCCATGTTTAACTCGATCATGAGATAATTGATTTAAACCAGCAAGCTACTGTAGGCTATTGCAAAAACAGTGGTGGAAAGTTTTCCTCATCTTAGTAATAATTACATGAATGTGTTCACTTTTCATCACTTTAATGATGCAGCTGCTAAAGGGTGGGGCTATGAATTACTTTGTGCTATCCTTTAATTAATGCTTTTCTCTATTAAGTCTATGCATCTGCAAAGTAACTAGTAGGCCTAACTAAACTGTCAAATAATTGTGGGCTAAAAAAAACACAATATTTGCTGCTGAGATGTAGTGGAGTTGTGGAACTATTATGAAGTATCAAAAGTAGGAAATGATAAATGTAGTATCTAAACATTGTACTAAAGTACAGTTGAGTGAAATCACTTCCACCACTGTGCCTGACGCCACTTGGAAAATGCACTAATTGCACTGTCTAATGTCCACTTGCTCCAGGCTGCAATGAGGTGTTGTTTGTCCATCTGTTCACAATGATAACACATTTCCTAATCTTTTCAGCAATGTCACGAGAAACCATTACCCCATATGCTTAATGTCTGTGAGACAGTTGCACAAGAGCCCATCTTTTGGGAGGGGAACAGCGATTTCATTTGTTACCCACATAAACAGGCTTATTGCGAAACTTAAATCTCACCAATATACACATTATATTTGATCAAACATCATTAGACTGTCTTAAAAATAGACATTTATTTATGTTTTATGTTTTTAAATTTCATGATCCTACAGTACAGTGAACACAACAATCATGTAACACCAGTTATTTTAAGATGATTGATTGTGGACTCACTGCAAGTAACACCACAAAGTGCAACTTTATAATGTTTTTCCCTACAAATGAGATGTTATGTATATTTGATTTTTTTGTTTTTAACAGATGTTAGCCAAGTGTAGATGACAGTTTGTGTGATGTGCTGTATTGTGATATTTGCAATACAAAGCACTCTCTACATACTCAACAGGTTGACTTGACAAGTAGACATTAGGCTTCATATGAGGTCATATTATCCTAACTTCTCAGTATTCATTTACAAAAGATTACATACAATAATACAAAAACAAAGTAAATTGTTGTTACATTTACATGCTTACTATGCCAATAAAATGAATCAGTGCAGTTACTGAACCAAACGTTTTTTTTTTACCTTGATATAGGCTATACAGTGGTATTTACTATAACACTGATTTTCTTTTCTCAGTAACGTCTCCTATTCAGGCAGTTCTGTCTAGAAGTTGATACAAAATGGAGGCAGAAAATGTATCTTCTCAGCCTTTCCCCATCATTTTCAACAGGAGCTAGGAATGAAGTTAAGAAGCAAAGAAGATAGGGGGGGTTGGAAAGAAGAACATTATGGAGGGAATAGCAGAGAAAAGGTAGGAAAGCAGAAAGAAAAACGCAAACACTGATTAATGCCATGTGCTATAAAATTGCTGAAATAGTAACAGATATTTGCACAACTTTTCTTTTAATAATAATAATACGGTAATAATATTACCGTAATATAAAAAACAAACAAGAAAACATCATGATTACACTAGACTGTATTCCCTGTCTAATTAAGTGGGCTTGGTGTGTGTTGCAAATACCATTGTTAAGTGATAGTCCCCATCCACCAGTTGTTCTATGATATTGAAGTGGTCTGTGTTGGGCACATCCTCCATGGTCACATTTACTCCCGAAGCTGCCAACGCCTTTAAAGGTCAGGGAAGCGAAGATAAGAAAATGGTTGAAGGGGCATAATGAAAAACATACTTCTGTGTTGTCACTGTTATCAGTCAGGTAGATGGCCGGGTTTCCCAATGAGAACGTGCACACACATAGTTATTACATGCTGTTTTCAACGACATGTCCCTTACATTGCAGGTGCTTCTGAAAGGCGCGCGTAAGCGCCTCTCTCAAAACACACCACGATGTAGCGTAAGCACACACGTAACTGGTCGGAGAGCCCTAGCAATCGATGACAGACTTAACCAATTGTTCCACGCAACTTCCTTATAAGGTGCTGTTGTAGGACTATTAGTAGGCCTAACTGTGACTGCAAATATGCCCTTTGCATATGCACATATGCCCCTTTTTCCATCATCTAGCTATATCATTACTCATCATGACAACAAAGTATTTCAGGAAACAGGTTACCTGTTACGTGTGGCGTATCTGGGCATGTGCGCATGCGCTGCACACCTGTGCAAGCTACGAACGACCCAAAATCTCTTTGGGAAACCTGGCCCATGTCATTAACTGGTAGACAGACAGTTCTGGTGCTCTATTCAAGGGTCTATGGAACACTAACTTTGTAGTAATCTTCGGATTGCTTGCGGAACTCTGGGGAGTCGTTCTTTGCCATGGCAACCACAATGTGACAGCTGGAGGAAGAAAGTTTGAGCTGAGGGACCAGTTTACTGGGGCTATTCTGCACTGCTACTTCCCTGTAAAGAACATAGGAAACAAACACTGAGATATAGAGTATACAATGGACACACGTTTTGAACAAGACAAGGACATAGGCATGTTCTTACACGAACACAAATATTTACACCAAAACAGACACACAGACAAAGACCTACACATATACTGTGCTACATTCACACAAAATGTAACTTTGTAACGTTGCAGTGTGATGTGTGGTGAGCTTGTAGAAATAAAAACAAAGCCCGAGTTATACCGGTACTTAAATAATAAATCAGGCATCAGACAGAAACTGAGAGTAGTGTGTGTGTACTACAAGTCTACAACATGTAGTGTACTACAACATGTAGTGTACTACAACATGTACATACTCTGTCATCTTGAGAGGCTCGTTGACATAGGTGGAGAGAATAGGTAGGAGGTCGTAGATACCACTGACCAGGAAGGCACCTGAAGGGTGTAAGGGTAGACGGGAAACCTGTGGATGTTAGGGTTGAGGCATTTGGGATGTTCATTTTTGTGAGTGAGTGAGTTTTGATTGATTGAATTGATTGAAATCTTTATTAACAGTTTGCAGAATTACAGTACATTTCAAGCACAAACTCAATACAAAGACTGTTAACTGTGAGTGGACGACCCAATTAAGCCTTACACTTGTTTACAACAGGGTCCACATTGTTCAATTCATCAAAACATTTAGAGACAAACAAATAGACACTTCTATGTAGTTAAAGAACAGAACAGGAATTCATCATATATAAAAATATAAAAAAAATATATACAGTGAGGGGAACAGGGGGATAAAAGAAAACGAAAGACAGAGTGTAGGGCGCCTGCACACAACACCATGCGTTGATGCCATGTGTGCATATGTGCAGGCACCCAACACCACGTCCATACAAAAACATAGTACAATCCAGATAAAAATTCAGCTTTTACAGAGGCCAGTTTCGAATTGCAGCCATCTGTAGGTGCCCTTTGAGAGCAGTTTTGAAGGACAGGATTCACATGTCTTAATGACTGTTGTAATGGTAGGTGAGTGAGTGAGTGAGTGAGTGACAGAAAGATAACTAAAACAAGATGTGAGGGAAGGGAAGCAGTGGAACCTTCCTGCTCACTCATTCCTGCCCTCTCCTCTCACCAGGCCTCACCTTTGATCTGAGGGGTGATGTTGTATTGTGACCAATCAGTGGACAGGACCATGGCAGCCAGGTGAGCACCAGCAGAGTGACCACACAGGTATAGGCCACTGAGGAAGAGATTTGTTGGATCTCAGAAGAAGAAAATATTTTCACCACTCATACAGCAGGTAAGAGGAAAAGAAGGGCTGATGAATCAGTTGTTGTAGCAGCCAAGATAAACACATCACATAAAGATTATCTTGAAAAGAGTTGCCAGTGAAGCTAGGAAGAACAAGCAATGTGCAGTACCTGATGTGACTGTACTGCTGAATGACAGACACCACACTCTTACGCACCTGGGACACCATCAGGTCCATATTGCCTGAGAAGTAAGTGATGAACAGAAAAGGTATTTCAGTATGTCAGTATTTCTACTAGACTGCAGTTATTATGGCACAAAAAAGCAACCCTTTACCTTTGGGAGCGATATCATATCCAACAGCAACAACCACCACACCTTTTTGGACCAGTGGGACTGCCATAAAGCCAGATTCCTCCTTACTGTATGTGGAGGGAGACAGTCAGTGAGATTTTCATTTGAAGCAACTCTCTGATGCATAAGCGGCAATACCTTGGTGAATACTGTGCATCCCTTTCATAATAAAGATTATTACCTGAGGAACTGCCAGTAGCCGCCATGTATGTAGATAACCAGGGGCATGTCTAAAACAAAGGGATACCAGTTAGTTAGGACATGATAGAACAGAGGACAACAACACACACAGAAAATAAGATAAAAGAATGGAACAAAGCAAAACAGAACAGAACAGAAAAGGGAAATAATTCAGTATCACTTAAGGGATAAAACATCTTTCATGCATTGTTATTATACTGAATGGAATAGAGTCTACACAAAGCATTGTTGGAACTAAGTGAGACGTAGTACATAGACATCCATGATATATGTGGAAACAAAGTTTCATTGAGCAAGGCACTGAACCTTAAAACTTCTCCAGGAGTAGCCTAAGATTTAGACTCTCGTAGATGTATTTATCGATTCTGACATTTTCAATCTACGACAGTCTAATCTAGATTAGATGGATGAAAGATCCATTCAGGTTTTAAACGCTATGCGCAAGGTCAAGGACAAGTGGGGCAACAGTGTAAGCACCTTAAATTTAGCATTTGTACATGTTCAGAGCCATTCAAGGGCAGGGGGTTTTGGACGAAGGACCAAGGGGTAAATTCGCTTAGACTCTCGTGTCAGAAACGATAAATACTGTACATCTACAAGAGTCTAAATCTTAGGCTACTCCAGAAGCACCATATTGAAGGCAACCCCCTACTTGCCTCTCTTTCGAAACAAAAGTATGAGTACGAGTATGTTTACAGAAACCATGTGGCAGGCAGTGTACATCTGAAGTGCGATGTGCACAAACAACCATAATTATGTACAATAAAGGGATGATTTAACTCACCCAGAGAATTGGTACTGGGTATGTAAACATCCAGTTTCTCTCCTTCTCTGTCTCCATAGGGTACATTCAACAAGGTCTGGGCCAGGCCACGAGCGCGCTCAGTACCTGAATAATGTTACAAACAAACAAACACACAAAAACGATCATACTGACATTTAGACACAATGACATACAGACTACAGGTGATTGACTTTTCTTAAATAGTGAAAGCTCTATGCTGGGTTCTCTGCCTCTATGTATATCTTATTCAGAGAGTATCCAACTATCCATTTATCATCTTCAATGTTATGTTCCAATTTTGTCTGCTCACTTCTTTGTGTCATCATCATCACGTAAAATTCCACTTGTTCATCCTGTATGAGTTATCTCCTGGTTAAATATAATTGGTGTTCTTGAGGCCGACCTAAATATGCGTTCTGTAATCTGTTGATTCTGTTTACAAAAGACAGACAGTTACTGTCCACTGTCCAGTTCTGAACACCACTCTGTTTGCTAATATGCTATCAGATTATAAAGCAATTTAATTAACACTTATTTTAACTGACACTTTTATTGGTCTATTTACAACCAACACTACAACTACAATTGCAACCCAATAACAAGCACTTCATCCCTTCTATTAAAAGTGCGTCAGTAGCAGCAGAATGGGATACACTGACAACAAGTCTAACCAGTCCGTAGGCTACACAACCTGACATATCTCAGCAGCAATAGGCAGTAACGCTAGACTCCTGCCGGCCACTGCCAGTTCAAATTAAATATCTGTAATAATGAATGAAATTATTGTAAGACCAACCTTCTTTGAGCGCCGCGACGTGCGCTTTGATCACGTCGTCTGCAGACATTCTGTGTGACCACTGACTTGGGGAGTATTGCCTCTCGAGCTCCTGTCCGACGGGGACGAGAGGCAGAGAGTCCTTCTTTTACCCATGTATTTCACTGAACTGAATTCCAACAGTCAAATGCCAAATAATCCAAACAACTTCAAGGCAAATAAATACCATGTGTAGGCGAGCCGCTGCAGCTGCTGTCACAGATCTGTGTCAAACAGTGCTGTGGTGAACAGCGCTCTCTGGCGTTCAAATCATAGAATTACAGCTCCACAAAACTGATTGCAATTTGCAACTTGCAAGAGTTCCTGTTCAATATATTTTGTGTAATCCTTCCTTGGTTTGAGGTCAGGAAGTAAATAAGTAATATACCGGTAATCTTATGCTGTACTAGCACGTGACCATTTACCCTGTTGACTCTAGAGTAGAGTTCATGCCAATTATTTTGATTCCGAGTGATTTTTTATGAATTGAACAAGGTGGACCCTCTTGTAAACAAGTGTAATGCTTTATTGGGTCGTCCACTCACAGACTAGTTAACAGTCTTTGTATTGAGTTGTGCTGGAAATGTACTGTAATTCTGCAAACTGTTAATACATATTATTTCAATCAATCAATCTCTTGCATAAATGCGACGCCGAAGTCCGCGTCGTTCTATATTACATACATGTGAAGATTTCTTCCAATATAAGGACACATGTGTACTTACATCTTTCTCCATGTCTTCCAAAGCTGTAATGTTTTACTTTTCCTCACTACTGTTTTAGCTGGACGAGTCCGACGTGCAGCAGAGACAGAATGTCCACAACATGGCAATGGCACACACACTGACTGACTGAGGCTGAACTTTAGAACATTGGCATGTGTGTGAATCAGTAGCCACTAGCGGCTAGCCAATGTCAGCACATTCCATCTGCTACTTTGACCCCATTCCAGCTGCTGCTTTTTTAAGCCACTCGGCCATAGAGTAATGCTCTCGGCCCACTTGTGTCCCGCGCCTAACTCGAGTATGTTCTGATTGGTTGTTGATCAGAGTACCACCTCATTGGTTGTGATTGTCACGTGGCTCCGTGTCGATTGGACAAAACTATTTCCTGTATAAATGTCCAGTTGCGAGCTTCGGCGCGGATTTTCAGTTGTGTTAAGTACAGTTAGTTGTTTTATCATTATTAGCTTGTTTTATTTATTTTTTGATCGAGTTTTATTAAACTGTTCTATCTAATATGGACTGTTTGCCGTGTTTGGGTGTCCCAAGAATTCTACCGAATTCCCCACAGAAAGCCAGAGGACAAATTCAGGTTTGTAAACTTAAAGTTGATGTGGACAATGATTCATTGTCTCGCGGCGGCAAACATATGTGTTAATAATAACCATGCTATGTGATACGGTACGCTTGAATAATAAGTTACAACAATGGCTAAACAAAAACATACAATTTTATTGACCTATTTTGCAGGTTATCTTTGGACCGATGTTTTCTGGGAAAAGGTGTGTTATTTGTTTCTTTATCTCATTACCGATGTAAGCTGCAGCATAACTACAGTATCTGTTACGTTTCTTAATCTTAACTGTTTGTAATGTGCAACCAATATCAGACAAAGCGCAGATCTAGCTATGGTCTTTAGTTTACAGTAGCAGATATCGCGCCAAATATGATTGAAGCAGTCTGCTTCACTGTAGTCGCCGCTTCACTGAGCTATTTTGGTTCAGAAACACAATGAAGCAGTACTACTCTAACCTATGCGGCGTTCACTTACACTTACAGAGTTCGATATTAGCTAGATCTGATCCATATCCTTCTACTGCTTAGATATTAGCCAAGTGTGTTTACTGTTTTTACTATCAATTTAGCTTGCTAAAACTGTCCCAGAAAACGAGGCTTGCTTCCTCCTAGCCCCTCTCGGAACCCCCTGGGTCAGCCCAATCCGAACCGAACCGGGCTGACCCGTAGGGTTCCTGGTCAAGCTAAGATTTTCCAATGCGATTGTTGGAACGCGGATATAAAAAACTCAACCTTTCTTCGATCTGCTCGCTATTACCGCGCTTTGTATTGTGTTTGATTACGGATGTGCGAACTATAAGTACCTTACATACCTCTGATAAAATCTCCTGTGTCGCGGAAGCCGTTAAGTATTTTTAATCCATGTTTGATTAAAAATGTCGCTTTGATTTCTTCTTGTTTATTTACCGTTTATTGTACCGCCTCCCGATGTGCGGTTGGCTTTGCGGGCAACGTCCCTGCCTTTGATCTGCTCCGTCATAGCTGTAGCACCACTAGCTAGCCAGATAGGCGGTACAATGAGGTGTCAATAAACAAGGTAGGAAGAAGCGACATTTTTAATCAATCATGGATTAAAAATACTTAACGGCTTCCGCGACACAGGAGATGTGTCGGTATGGTATGTAAGGTACTTATAGTTCGCACATTCGTAAGTCAATACATGAATAACCATGGTAGAAGCGCGCAGAAGTCCGTCTCATGGCTTGTTTACATTGTATTTGTTTGTGCGTAACTGGCGACAGCCCCACTTGAAGCAGGACCCAATGCTAGTAAAGTCATAAAAGTGTCAGAAACTTTACTACATTCGGGTTCTGCTTGCGGGGCTAGCTTCCTCCTAGCCCTAGAATGTCTGATCTTACATAGTCTACAATTAATTGGAATACTGTACATGAAATCTAGCTCTGGTCCATAGCTCTAATGTGTTTCATGGACCAGAGCTACATGAAATGTATGCAAGATCAGACATTCTATAGGGCTAGATTCCTCCCAGAGTTGAGTTTTATTATCATCACAATCTGGCTGGAGTTCCTATCACACATCCTGTTATTATCAGTTAGCTATGTTGATAAACTCATGTATTTTTATTTTATAGCACTGAACTGATGAGGAGAGTGCGTCGATTCCAAGTTGCTCAATATAACTGCCTTGTGATAAAGTATGCCAAAGACACACGCTATTCTGAGAAAGGCATGGCCACACATGACAAGTAAGTGGGTCCCGGCCGGGACTTTTTTCATTTTAGGTTTAAAATGTGATTTTCTTGTTTTTCTCAATTTTATTTTGAAGAATGTGTGTGTGTTAAAAAAATGTATTTAAATGAGCTCTTTTGGTTCAGAAACACAATTGAAGCAGTACCTGCTAACTGCCTGGGAGATTTGCGCTCTCTGGCGTTGAAATCCTGCGTCATTGGAATTGATGAAGGCCAATTTGTGAGTATAACTTTGTCATTGGTTAATCCATAGAAATACATGTACAGACCTACTAAACATTTATTCACTGAACAATATCCATCTAATGTTATATTTATAGTTCCCTGACACAGTGGAGTTCTGTGAAGAGATGGCCAACATGGGAAAGACCATCATTGTAGCTGCCTTGGATGCAACCTTCCAAAGAAAGGTAGGGGTGTGTTGTCAATGAGAGGCAAAAATGTGATAGTCTACTTGTTATCTATTCACTATTCAGATTCACAAACGGCTACTGTTTGAGCAGACAGAGTGCCACTGTGGGTATAGCTAAAAACAAGACGCTGCGTATGGGAAGTAAACACTGTTCGGAGAAGGATAGGTGACTGTGGGGGCAGTACGTAATGTCACTAAACAAAAACCATAGTTGGATGAACAGCCATTTCATTGTCTATTATTTTAGGACCTATTGTGTGCTGTGCAGTATCAGTAATAGGGAGTTGTGCTCTGGACTTGTGTATTGTTTAGTAACCTCTGCTCACTCACACTATACAGGAAATTAAAGACTTTAAACTAAAAGTCTCTTGACACAGCATGACATGTCAGAGGTGATGGGTTTAATGGTGACTGGAGGTCCATGTACAGTACAGTACTTTTGTTAGGAGATCTACTTGGTCAATGAACAACTTTTTATTTGGACTCCAAATAAATAAAATAAAAACACATACAACAGTGAACAGAAACAAAAGAAAAACATTACAAAATGCAGCTGTGCCGATGTCTCAACTGGAATGACTGGTATCGCACAACACAGCAGCATGAATATGGCATTCTGGGAATCATTCAGATACATTTGTACATCAGGTTACCCATTAGAGCCTGAAAAGTGTTTACTCCTCACATTACAGAACATACAGCCATTACTCCTTATTGGCAACATGAATGCTTGCCTTTTTTCTAACTTGGCCCACAAAGGGCCAGTAAAAAGAGTGCAGATTCAATGCTATGCTTTAGTTTAAAGAGTGTTATCTCAAAATGCCAGTGTGTTTTTGCCAACACGTCATATCATCATCAGACATTTGATCTGAAAGATGGTCTCGAAAGTTGAGGGCATTCCCATTTTGTCATGACAACACTCTTCTAGTTCATAGCATTATATTAGGGTAGGGATGCACAGATATGGAAATTCTTGGCCGATACTGATGTTTAAAATATAAATTTTGCCCATACTGATTTATTTAGTTTTGGGTGATATTTCCCCTTTTGATGTAACTCCAAATGTGGATGGCAAGAAATAAAAAATAATTGCTCCAGTGATTAGAAACTGATAATTCAAAATATGCTCCTCATTGGCTTACATTGTACGCTAAAACAGCTCAAAGTCACTCTTTTAGTACGTGAACAAACACAATATGGAACATCGCCAAAACTGTACTGTTTTGGTACTGGAAAAATAAAAGTTAACTTCCCATTGATGTTGCCATTTTTATTAGGAAGAAAATCCGTACTGGATTTTATAAATAAATGAAAAACTGTATGAGTTTTTGTGATGTTCTATATTGTCTGAATCAACATTATTTGTGTTTGTTTATGGCACTAAAAGAGTGACTTTGAGAGCATTTTCGAGAGCGTTTCAGCATACAATGTAAGTCAATGGCGAGCATATTTTGAATTATCAATTTCTAATCACTGGAGCAATTATTTTTTATTTCTTGTCTACATTTAGAGTTACATCATGGCAAGGTAACTACACAACCCAAACCTCTACCAAAGTGGTCTTGCACTTTAACGAGTGTCAATGAGCGTGTATAGATGGTGTTACTAACAATCATACATCCAGTTTGCAGCCTCTTAGTAGTACAAATGATACATCTTAGGCTTGTGGTTTAGTAGCCCTAACTATCATAATCCATTACCAGTGCCAAAGGATAGGGGGACTGATGGATACTTTAATTTGCAAAAAGTACAGAGGTACAGTTATACAATAATGCTGACGCAAAATGCCATGAGAGCTTGTTTCAATTGCCCCGGATTCTTATCATGTCAGGCATGCAAAAAAACTGAAACTACTTGTGAAATGTAATTATGGCACCTAGCTTGCATGTATCCTAACCTTATTATTTTTGTCCTTCCTCAGCCGTTTGGCAATATACTGAGCCTGGTTCCTCTGGCTGAGAGCGTGGTGAAGCTTAATGCTGTCTGTATGCAGTGTTTCAAAGAGGCTTCCTACACAAAGAGACTGGGAGCTGAGCAGGAGGTGAGTGGAGTGAAGGTTGAGAAGGAGTGGGGTGAATCATGAGATGATGGAGGAGGCAAAGAGGGCGTGATAATGAACTAAAGTTCTGTAGTACTTTAGTGTGTGTTGTTAAAATCAGGTCAATTGGAACAGGTTTCATGTAATATGACGGACAAACTAGTATATGGACTCGATATGAGTATTATGAGCTTTTTGTTTAGCTTTTATTTAGCTAATTTTAATATTTCATAATTTGTGTCAGGCAATGTGCAGGTGAGTTTATAAACATTCTGCAAATGGAAAACATACAACGGTGACTGATATAGATTGTTTCTGTATGGTACAACTTAAGGTAAGGGTTTAGGGACCCAATAGGGCCATGCTAAGGAGTTTTGTGAGATGAAAATTTTACGGTGATTTATTTATATTTACTATAGTTCTACTAGACTCCAGGAACTTACATCTGGCCACAAAAGATCACATGATCTATTGAATGTGAAGGGGGATGTACTAGGGGCGAGGGCTTCCATAGAGACACACAGGGACTACAAATTTCACGCCCCCAAATGAAACAGCGGCCCCACTTCTGGTCCGTTAGAACGATGTACTGCAGGCCAGCCCATAGAAGTCAATTGAAATTCAACTGCCTACTAAAAGCCTACTTTTAAAATAATACGAAATGAACTGAAGACTATTGATTTGAATAAACACACCTGTGTGTGTGAACATTTTAAAATTTCAACATGGTTTTATTACCGTCTATAGGTAGAGGTGATCGGTGGAGCAGATAAGTACCAGGCAGTATGTCGGAAGTGTTACGGAGGGCTGATGACTTTCAACAAAGAGAACTGTTCCCCCATGAAGGAGGAGACTCCACCACAAGCACTCACAACAGCAAAACAGCTGGACTCTGGTGTTCCCAGGAGGCTCTTCTCCACCCTACAGCTCTGAACGGATTGATGCAGTCAAAGATTTGATTTGGCCAATTGGTCCAATCAACTAGTGTATATACAGTAGACATTTATGTAATGTATTGTGTGTAATGTATTGTGGTTACTTAACACAAGCTATGGAGCTATGGGGAATTCTTACAATAGAAAATGACTGTCGGTAGAAGCCATTCTGATATAGAAACATTCTATACCTAGACAGTTTAACCACACAAAGGAAAAGAACAAGGCAGTGTAAAATGTACACTAAATGTAGAGAGACGTACGTGTGTTGTTTATGTCACCATTTAGCATTTGACTTGACAGGTTTTGGCTGCAGTTGGAATTGGCAGCCATTACTACTAGACCTCTCTAAGCTATGGGTATAATTGTAATCCTGGTTTTATGAAACTTGTTTACCTATGATTAAAATGTAATGACAATCTATATGGTGAAACTTGTACTGTACTACCACCCAATTGCAGCCACAGAGACAAATATAGTGATATCCATCAGATTGTGTTTTATCGGCAACAGCAATTTTATTTTGTTCTTAAAATGTGATTCCTTTAATGTTCTGTTTACTTTCTGGGAGGAAATCTATGTAATTATATGACCTGTAAATAAAGATAATTTTATGAGTTTGTATGAGTTAGGCCTAAGCCCGATTCTAAAAACGCCTCTAAATCCTGACCTAAGGTTTCTGAAAAACTTCAAATATTTATATAGCAGCATCAAAAAAATTACATTTTTGAATACTGTACAGAACCCAAATATGCCACATTTAGTGTGTGTATTGTATTATGGTTTAATGTGTAATGCCCAGCATCTGCAGCAGCTAACCCTGGTGTGTGTGTGTGTGTGTGAACCTTCATCCAAAGCAGTATAAGAATATCATGTTTGTAATGTATGCTTCATTCATCCTTGTACACAATGTCACTGTTTGCGTCACTCAATGCAGCCAGTCACATTGGAGGACCATGATGGTCTGTTTAATTACAGACCAGTTCTACAGCTAATTTTAAAGCCTGGTTGTGAGCAACATTTCAATGTGATGAAGCATAAATTGGGCCTAAACACATAACTTTAATATTTACCATATACCACTTCTGTAGCTATGTACACATGTAGCCCCAATATGTTCCCTCAGTCCCTACGCTCATTCTGTAGCTCCGAGCTATACAGAATGAGCGTAGGGACTGAGGGAACATATTGGGGCTATGTAGGCCTACACATGTAGCCCTTGTGCTATGTACCGTAGGATAAGCAGCAGTGCTGAAACTTGGTTTCTATGTTTAAGCAAAAGTTTGGCAGCAGGTAATGGGTATGTTATTGGGTTTCAAGTTGGCACATTAATATCAAGAGCACCATTAACCCAGTCGATGCCAAACTTTGCACACACTCCCTAGATAGAACCTCTGCCCCAAATCTTCCAGAACGGCCTGTTATAGCGCCACCAGGAGGCCGACTTTTGTAAAACTTTTTTTTATATTACTCGGCCATATTTTGTCCAAAAATCCTGCAAATCGTTACACAGTATCTCTATAATCATGTGCTCAAGACAGATCTGTCTGATATTTCATATTCCATCCTGATTGGCTAACATTGGCTTTCAAAGTTTACAGGATTGGCCCGTTTTGAACAAAAAGCCTCAAATCATGAACGCAGCGTGCAATTTACATGACATCTTTCACAGACGTTCCTACTTCCTACCAGGCTGAGGAATATATCCCACCCTTTTCACCTGTTATAGCTCCACCAACAGGGAACAAAATGCCTCAAATCATCCAATTGCCATCCAAGGCATAAGAAGAAATGGCACGCTTTTCACATTGGCTTATTATAGCGCCACCAGGAGGCCACAACCTGACCTGCCCTGGTGGAGAGTAGACCTGTGCCCCGACTCGAGGGGGACTTTTTCTAGTCAATAAGACTAAGACTATTCTGTGTATACTTTTATTCCATGACTCAAGGACAGGGCTGTTAAAATGGGTGTTATTGTGCTATTCACAATCAATGACATGGAATGGCAACTCACAAAATGATATAACATCACAACTTTCCATCAAAGCACTGTAATGGTACCGTATGCACTTGATGAAACAGATTTGTGTGCATGTAGAGAACACAATAAGTGCAATTCCACTCATTTTGAGTCAAACATGTTCAAATCTATGCAGATATCACCCTTTTAAATTAAAACATTCACTGTACAAATCCTGTCTGATTCATATCTACAACACTCAGATCTGCAGCGAGAGCCTGAATTAAATAAATGCAAGTTAAAAATTCATAAATACAACAGGCAAAATCGAGATTAAACAAAAATCGACAAGACTCGGCCGGCATCCTTATCCAGTGTATAATGGTCAGGCTACTGCATACACCTGTGATTCTAAAATGATCAGTTTTTAAACAAATATATATCTGGACCAATTAACAAGATGAACAGTCAGCAGAAATTGTGTGGCCCTGGGACTGAGGGCATCGGCTTTACGTCAGCCCTTCATTTATCTGACATTCTCTTTCAGAGTTTCTCACGAGTGAGCAGACATCGTGGTCTGGTACTGACCATGCACTAGCCTTGGTCTTGCTCAGACCCTCAATCGCAGGGGACTGAATTTGTGGCCTTTCATATACAGGACAATCTATCCGTTACCCATGAAGTTACTGTTTAGTATGAGAGGCAAACCTGGTGCCTGGTGGGCCACAGCATGAAGTCAATCAATTACTAACTAAATTTATCTAAATAGCACTAAATACCTCTACCTCCAGTATTGTCAGGACTTTGTAGGTTCAAACATGCCATTACTTATCGTCTGTACTGGATATTGCAATATCTGGGCAAAAAGCTTTATCAAAAGGAGAGTAGGTGGACTTTGCTGTGTTTTTATTTTATTGAGAAAAACATACCCAATAATAAAAATCTGCTATGTGGGTGAACAACATACTTTCTGTGTATTATCTTTCTTCTTAGGTATCAGGTAATCTGAGAAATTGAGCTAAGGAAGGAAATGAAAACAGCATTTTTCATTTCTACAGATAACAGATAAGGCCACAAACACTTCCTCAAACTGAGTGTCTATGTGTAGGAGGGCATTAGGCTGGTAGTCTCACAGTCAAGTGTCTCAAGGTATTGCTGCATTAAATAAAAGTCATATTCACTCTAATAAGCTCATTCTCATTGTGCTCATGAGTTCTCTTAAACACAAAGATCAACATAAAACAAAGAACACAAACTAAAAAAAAAAAAACAGGCACATGGAACCATTAAAAATGGTAGCTTTGCATAGTGAACATCTATGTACAGATACACATTCTTCTTCTGCAACAAAGGCACCAGAGTTCAATGTCCAGAACGGAGAATAAAGGAACACAAATTAAGTGCTGGCCACTTACACAAGAGCACTTATTGACTGATACGTTCAGTGATCTCACATTGCGGGACCTTTGACCGTCGACATTCTGTTTATGTCTTCCAATTCCCAATTAGTATGTTTGAGGTATTTCTTTTAATTTGACACACACCAATTTCAGATTTACAAATCTTCCAACACTGATCTCAACCATCAGGCTGATGTGTTCAAGACCAGAAATGATATACGTGACCCCCTTGACAACACTGTGTTAAACTGTTAAACCTTAACTGTTTAACAATTTAATGTACCGGTTTTCCAAGTCTCACTGATCACACTCAGATCTCACAACTGAATCAAGGCTGCACCACTTTGGCTACTGATTATCATTGATAATCACTTGATTATGAGTTATCTATACTGTATATTACAATAATAGTGATAAATAATAATATAATAAATAATTGCAGTAACTAATGAACATTTTCACCATTATTGCGAAATGAATAAACTGGATTAATTTAGTCAAATAGTCATGATTTATCATGATTAGACTTTTGATGATTAGTCTTTAAGACTAGTGAGGGAAATTATTTTGTAGGGCATTTTTGTATTTTATCTAAACATGCAATTGTCATCCTCAGTGGCCATTCTAAATTAAATAAATATATTGCAAATATGCCCAATGTTATGAATCTTTTGTCGAAACTTGATATGATATTCAACTAAACTCCACAAATTGTGTGGTCCTGACCTGGATGAGCATACACATCCACTCTGTCATTGTGTGCCAAGCAGTTGCAGTGACTATCAACAGGTGACTTGGAACACCTAATCAGTGACCCCTCCACCCAGTCCCACGGACTCAATAGCTGGGGGGCTGGTAGCCTCCATCTCCCAGGGGTTGAGGGTTTGAGGTGAAGGGAGGTTGTTGGTAGACATCTGGCCCACCACTGGACGGGTAGGCTGAGTAAGTGGTGGGAGTGTAGGGGGTTGGGGGGGTATAGGAGGTGGGGGCATAGGTTGCGGGGTACGGGGTATGGAGGTGATCTGGTTGTGGGGGCTCGACGAAGGTTGGCACAGCAACCTCATCCATACCTCGACGATACCGTCCCAAAGCGAAGTAGGTCAGGATTCCCTGGATACAGAGAGAGAGTAAGAAGAGGCAAATCAGAAAAAACGCAAAGATGATGGGTTTTCTGCTTTTTGAATTTTGATTTACTGAACAATTCAGTGGTGAAACGAAACAGGTACATCTGTATCTATTTATCCGTTTATCGAGGAAGTACACTAACTGGCTGCTGTATGTCTTGTTGCACAGAAAACATCCCATTCATTACAGTTAATGGTCGAAATGGCATTAAACGTAGTAGCACAAGACCTACTTACAAGGTCAAAACCAGTTCATGACTTGCCAACTGTGCTCACAGTAACTTCTAGTAAAAAAGTTTAAATGATAAAAAATAAAACCAATCACACCCCCGTGAAGTGAGGGGCGCTCTTGTCATCGTACATCATCATGCATCATCTCATACTGGCCAATCAGTAGAGCTTTGATATCTTCTGGCCAAGCGCTTAAGCACCCTTATTGGCCAAGCGCTCCCACCGACATGTGATTGGTTAGCCGATTTGCTCGTCTACATATGAGATATGACGTAAATTTTCCCTTCAATGGCGTTTAAAGTTTTGATGTTTAATTTATGTCATATTTGGTGGAATTTTGACCAAATTTCTCCTTTCATTGTCAATGGCAAATATTGAGAGGTGTGAGGACAAAAGCTGTATGTAGGAGGGTCTAGAACCCCTCTAAAAGGAGCTGTTGAATGGGTCAGTGTAGGGTGTAGTAGCTGTCCTCCTCACCCAGGTGGCGATAGAGAAAAATGAGAATGCCACGGTGGCCCGTGCAGCATCCTCTGGGATTCCTCTGACGTCATGAGTTCGCCCCCACATGGTGGCCAACAGACAGAAACAGACAAACCATAGGAAGGTCCACACCCCTAGAACACACACAGGTTTCATTCATAGATCAAATTACAGCCAACTGCTAGAAAAACAGGTTAAAAGCCATACTGCCACAATAATGGCACGTACAGACACATGCACGCAGTATCAACGGACATAATACAGGATGACATCTGTTTGTCCCTCCCTTCCCTACGATACCCTGGCCAACACTTGAAGTGATAGTGCTAACATAGACATCTGTTGAATAGTAGTCACATACAAGTGCAAAGCAGTTAAAATGCTGCTCTGTTCCACTGAAGAATGACTGACTGTCAGCTGGCTCACTGACACTCAATGAATGCTAAAATTCAACACAACTATGATGATAATTATAATATATTGTTTGTGTTTTTATCAGACACCCTCTGCCTCTTACTGCTGGAGTTCCTTTGTAAAGACTGGACTGACTATAGAGCGTAAAAAAGTATTTATTTAAAAACCTTTTAAGCGTCGTACGAAGCCAACTCGAGTCGTGACAAATCATGACAACACACACAATATTTTGGACAAAACAAATGCCTGCCGTTTTTTTCTACTTTCTAATTATTTGTTTGGCCCGAAAAATTATGTTTGTTGTCATGATTTGTCACGACAAGAGTTGGCTTTGTCCGCAGCGTAAACGTCTTTAAATAAATACTTTCTGAAATGTCTATGAGGAAAATGAACGGAGAATCATTTCCTGGGCCATGGTAGGGGGCGGGACTGCGACGCTCTATACAGTGAACTGACTGAGCTCATTTCACTCTGACGGTTAGACGCTTCTATAAATACAAGAGAGACCCCATTTATGTTTTGCCACTTGGATTAACACGGACAGTTTCAATTCACTATTCTACAGCAGACATAAGTAAAAGACCTATCACTGTCATTTTGTTGGTTGAAATACCCGTTTGAGCTCACCTGAGAAGCCCAAGTCAGCCATGACTGCATACTTCCTCTCTTGTGCATTGCTCATCAGTGGGAGGTAAGCATCCAGCAGCAGGAACCCCACACAGGCCAGAAAGGCAATGACTCCAATGCCCACTGCATAGTGGCACGCAGAGTCATTCTGGTTAAAGATACACTTGGCCTGGGCACTGGTAATTGGGTTCACATAGCCCTCTGTGGTTATGGAGGCAAACACTACAATGGAAAAGATCTAAAGGAGAAAGAAGAGGGCAAGATGTAAGACAAATTGACAAGAAACAAACTTTATTAAAGAAATGTTGAGCTTTGGTAGAACCCTGGGATGTCATTGTTAAATGTTAATCATCTTTATAGGTTGCTTCTGCGAGTAGGAAACCAGAAGTAGTGATTCCATCCACTCACTGCATGGCAAAATACATCTCAAATGTACACTTTTAGCACATAAACAAACGACTAGTGTATGTTTTTATTCTTATTAGATAGTCTGCTAGATACAGTCTTTAAAATACGGTTGGGCAATTATGGACAAAAATAAATATCACCCTATTTTGGACCAAATTCCTTGATATCGATATTGTAATGATCATATTGTATGAGTATTGTATTGTGGGGATTTTATTATAATTTCCAAAACATTATTGTTAATTAAATACTAATTTTACGTTATCCACAATTCCAGCAATAACTTGTCTCGTATCACGATGTTTATGTTGATGTGATATCAATATATTTCCCAGCCCTAATTTAAAGGGTATGTTGTCATTTGAAATACATGATGAGCTGGGTATTGGGTAATACTTTTTTTCTCAGTCTAATATTGAGGTGTGAAGAGCTACTGTTGGCCTGCCTGTGGTGTGTCTGTCTGCACTGCTTCCCTACTAAACCATGTGACCTAGTTCTCAGTGCAGCTGCCTGCCATGTGACAAGAGAAAGACGCCACTAGCTCTCCAAACTACAATCATTATGACATTACTGGTTAGTGAGAGAGGAGAAAAAGAGGGAGGGTATGCAGGGAGTGGAGGGGAAAGGAGAGGGATTAGCGGCAGGAGAGAAAGAAAGCAGTAGAAAGAGTGGAATTGCCAGGGAGAGGAGGGATGTGGGGCGAGAGAGGACAGAGGAACAGATAGGCCTTTTAATTCCACCTATATGAAGACAGAGGCGAGGGAGAATTGTCTGAGAGCTGAGAAATGGAGAAAAACCATGTCATTGACAATCATGAATCTCTCCTTGATAGATAGAGAGGGGGGGGGGAGAGAGAGAGAGAGAGAGAGAGAGAGAGACCATTGTGGGGTTCGAATGGGGGGGGGGGGATTTCTAGATTTTCTGTTGACAGATGGAAAGTAGAGAGGGGGTAGGGGGGAAAAAACAATTCATGGAAATACAGAGATTGAGTGTGGAAAACTGCAAAACGATAAGTGAAATTCTTCTGCCAGGAACAATGATTGTCCTATGCAAGTCGTGTGGATTTGACTGCTGTTGCCACACTAATGGCTCTAGATAAATAGATGCACGAGGGATCATGGCCCATTTATTGTTACGCTTCAGTTATTTTGCTGCTGCTCTATCAGGAGCCACTTGCAATGAGTCAGCAGGTAGGGATTTTCATTATGGGATAGTTACTCCAACAACCAATTACCAAATTCCGCTTTCCAAAGCATTGACAGCCGTTTGTTTTGGTCATTTTTTATTTTTCTGCGTAAGGTTTATAGTAGTCACTAGTCAGTATACTGTTATTGTGCAAAGTGGTTGACACTGTGTGGTAAACCGTTCCATGGATGAAACGGAAAAGTGTGGCAAAAATACCACATGTCATCTGTGTATTTCTCCTCAAAATGTTATTAATATCACAAAACTAGGTCATCCAAAACATGTAGTTTCACATTAACCAGCATACGTAATGCATTTAAATGAAAACTTTGCAGATTGTTGTAGTATACAACAGGCAGTGCACAATACATAAGTAGTAAGTACAGTGTATATTCACGTACAACTACATTGTACAAGTACACAGCATGTTGTATACTACAACAATCTGCAAAGTTTTCATTTAAACACAAATTAGTTAGGCTACTGTATATTTGAATAGCCATTTGATTAATTTCCAGAAACAAAAATATATATCCGAACAAATGCCTTCTGCTATTGTGCTGGGGTTCCAATTTCAAATCAAAAAGACTTTTACACACATTTAATTTGTGTACGAGTCAAAATAAAACATTTCATATGGAATAACACCACCACACGAAAGACTGAAGTATCAACAATATTGATACTTTGATATTATTCAAGCTTCACTGTGCCTCCCATTCAAAGTTATGAACAAATCCTTCTCGTTTGCCACCAGTTGAGGTAAACTGCCCCACATGGTGGGCATATATAGTACTATGTGTCACACATTCACCAGCAAAGCAGTGGGACAACAGGTATCATTTTACTTTCCCATCATCCCCTGCCCCATTTACTACTGACACTCATTCTTGTATGTGCTCGCGCACACACATGCACTATGGCAACCAAGGTCAGATTATGTCCAGGGTGCTCTCCTCTCTCTCTAGTATTTACATGTTAACCCATTTTGGCCAGGAACCCCTTTTGGTGTTTTAAGTATCATGTTATACTTTAGCTATTGAAAAATAGCAGATCTACCGAGTTATCCTGGCATAATGTAATTCTGTATTTACAAACTATAAGGCCAGAGTTCTATATAGAGATCCTGGACATATTATTTCTTATGAAACAGATGGTGTATATTAATTGTTTAAAATACTGCATAAATGTTAAATTCTACATTAATGTACTGAAATGTTTTTTGTTTACAAATGTGTTGATGAATGAATAGTTCATGGAATATTGTCAGAGCAGTAAGAATAAGCCAAACATATTGATACAAAACTAATGCAGAAATCAACTCGTTCAATGTGTTAAGTGTGATCTGTGCCAAGTGTGATCCAGACTCTAATCACATTTGTTTTGTTTTGTCTACCACATTTTATCAAACATGTACGGAGCCCCGGAGTGGCCATTGAGAGAGATTTTGTTTTTTATTATTAACTTGAGCGCTCATGTTAGTATCTGGAGTGCTCAAGTTAGTAACTTACTAACTATCACTCATTATTCTAACTTGAGCGCTCAAGATACTAACTTGAGCGCCCAAGTTAACAATTTATTTATCTCTCAATGGCCACTCTGATGCTCTGTAAACATGCAGTATAGTCTACTCTGTATGAAGACATGCTCTGAAATGTCTATCATGCACTTTGTCAGTAGTCCTAAGTACATGTTGATCCTTTAAGGTTGGGCAATCCCTGCATCACAGGTCTTAGAAAACCTTCCCCTGCATGTATTTTATACTTGCCAATAGTGTATTCTGATATGGTCTTCTGATGTAAAGCACTTTGGAAACGCTGCTTTTAACTGTTATAATATAAAGATGTATATGCATAGAGGGTATGCACATGCATAAAGTGAGTGTCAAAGTGAGTTTAATGTTGTTTAATGCAATCAGATACTGTATGAGTATGACTTTTCTGTGTGGATGTATGGGCTGTCAAGGCCAGAAAATAGTTTTTTGACACTCAGTAGGCTTTCCTGCATAACTTCTGGGTGTGATGATGATGTCACATTCATCTCCTCTATTGTTACCTCTATTGTAATTGTCATTATTCACATTCTATGATTCTAATCTACACAGAAACATAATTTGTGTTAATTGATCTGCGAAAGTGTAAAAATTCACATGTACTTTCAGAGTTAAATACTTCCCAGATACAAATCTGTCCTATAATCAATTTGACCTGCCTAGCAACAACTGACAACACCCAAGACTTTCACTGCAACATGCAGTACCTTTTCAATCTAGATAAGAATATGCTAACTAAAAAACGTGCTGTAGGCGACACACACACACACACACACACACACACACACACACACACACTATACGTGGGTGGGTCACGGATGGTGGGTGCAGGTTGTAATTCTTGCCTCAACTCTACTATTTGTTCAAATTGTTAATGGACACTGTGTCTGCGGCTCCCCGAGTCGTTCTAGTAGACAAACGACAGTAGCCTAGCCTACAAAGTTTTAAAGGTCATATTCATATCATCACATACCATGTAAAAAACGTTTGTCACTGTTTTTTGAGCCGTACTACGTAGCGAACGAAAATAAAAGCCTTTGTATCGAGCCTAGTTACTGTAATCAGACTGTAATCGAGCCAATTATTATTAAATCTTACGAGTCAGATAAGTAAGTCATTTATTTCCAGTTTCAGAGATAATGCAGCAGTAGCCCTGATACATGACTGCCATGATGATAGTCATGAATCATGGCTAATGCAGTATTGGCTAAGAAGGCTAGTAAGACTACTCATTCTCTGGTTGTGTGGCGGTGTGTGTAGTGTGTTGTGCCGTGCTGTGCTGTCACTGCATGGTGACACGCCAGCTGCACGCAACACGACACCGCGGGGGGGTGAAATATTAGCAGCCCGTTACTCAATATAAAAACATTGCGGAACAGGACTAGTTGTTTGTGTACTGAATAAAATACTACAGAATATGACGAATTGGTTAGCAGCCTCTTAATGAATAAAAACATGATGGTTAATAAGACCCTGGCCTGCTAACTCAATAAAAACATGACCGAACAGGAATTGTTGGTAAAATAACAGCCGATAAACTCAATAAAAACACGAGATTCCGGAGTCTGCGTTTCACTTTCAACAAGTCTGTGCCTGTGCGCGCACCACGGTGGTGCCACCACCTGTTGATTTAAGACCAACTCGCGTGCACTCCGTGCAGCGCGTCTGTTCCCAAACATGTTTCTAAAAAGTACAGCCTATCCAGCTATGTTGTGACTTTATCTTTCATGTCGACGTTTGTTAAAACAAATACGGATCAGTGCGTGGTGGTCCCTTCAAACTTTGACCAGTATAATATTGTGTAATTGACGCTCCTTCAGAATCATGTCAACTCACCCAGCTCAGCAGCCGAACGATGGTTTGCGGTTGTCGGATAAACTTATGCAGGTCAAAGCCTCCTCCTGCGAGCGACGCACCGTAAGCACTCGCACCGCCCGTCTCCTCCATGTCTCTCCGAGAAGTTTATTTATTCACAATACACCCGTCCACTCCTATGTACAACACCGTGATATACACTGGCAGCCACGCAGCCGCCGGTTTTACTTTTAATAATGACTTGCTTTCCCCAGCGAGCCTCCGCGACTGCGAAGGCGAGGCGAGGTGCTGCTGGTGCACCGTGAATGAAAACGCCTCTGTAAAACAGCCTACTCGAGTCGTGAAAACAACCACGATACAAAAAAAGAAAGCTTCCGGCAATGGATGTCAAAGTAAAACTTTGTCAAAAGTGTTTCATATCACTTCTATCACTCACCCACTCGCAACTTAAGACAGTAAAATGTATACACAGATGTTTTTATTACACGAATTATTAAACAAATACATTTAACAGTTCATCTCTACCATTGACTTTGGAATAGTAGGCCAAATTGGCCGATTAATCAACTTTTATTTTGCAGACCTTTTCGGTCTCGTTCTGACAGTCACGGTTCACCCTCTGGGTTCACGGTTCGAGGCTCTGGGTTCACCCAGGGGTAGGCGTAGGCCTATGACAAAGTTGCCATTTGAAAGTTTACGAATACGGTACGTCGTACGTATACATCTTGCAGAGCTGTGTTGTGTTCTTTCTTGCTACTGTGCTATTCGTTCGTTGTTCGTATTAAGCGATGCGTGAGCGTGCACGATTAATATTTATTTTAAATAGAAACGGAAATAATACCGGTACTAATGCGAGGGACCACCAGGTGGAAGCACAGGGCGGAACAACATAAGTTTTCAAACACATTTTCACAACATTTATTTAAGATGCTATCTTAGAATAGATGTAGACCTATTTGACAGTGCAGAAACATAATTGCATTCCTTGACCTTGATGCATCAATAGTGTCAACGACCATCAGCTGGTCACAGTCACAGACACTCACAATGCGTTTTAACAGCGGGCGAGCATCGGCTGACACATCGCCCAATCACCCGTTATCGCCCGAAAAGATGAATTATTTGGGGCCGACATTCCTCCGCCCACTTTTCGACCATCGCCTGTTTGCGAACACTATCCAAAGGCATTTTGAAATGGTTTCCTGCATAGGCCTATAGGTTATTAATGGTAGGCCTACCCCAACTTTCAGAAGCTGTCACAGATTCCCCTATAGGCCTAGGGAAATTTAATTTCAATCTTTGTGAGATGTGTTACTAGATGTAAGGATGGAGGAGGTTCTTGGTCACAAGAGCAGAAAGTGCTGACCAGCTAGTATTATCAAGGAGCATGGTCTTGGCGATGTTCTTCAGTTTTGGGAGCAAATTAAGAATGCTTAAGTTGCAAGGTTTAGATTTAGGATCTCATACAGACTAGGTTGACAATTAATAATCGGACAGAGATTGGTGCTGGCAAGGTGCCTTATAAAAGGAGGGAATGACGAATATTTAGAAACACATTTGTGAAGAAATGTCCCCAAAAATCGACATGCCTCCCTTGATGTCATGTGGCAACCAAGTCTATGGACTTTTTACAAAAGCAAACAAAGGAAAAAAGTGTTTTTTTGAGGGCCACTAGCCCCTCCTATATACAGCTTTTGTCCCCACACGTCTCTATATTTGCCATTGACAATGAAAGGAGAAATTAGGTAAAATGTCCGCCAAATATGATGTAAATCTTGTCCCCACACGTCTCATATTTGCCATTGACAATGAAAGAAGAAATTAGGTCAAATGTCCGGCAAATATGATGTACATTTGTGGCAACACAAAGCGCCCCTCACTTCACACAAGTGTAATTTTTTGAATATCCCCTGACTATAGTGTCATCCTGATATCACACCACTGGGGAGGACAAAGTATGACTAGTGACTGTAGATTGTTGCAAGATTGTCAAAAACTCTTGTCCATCTTCAACCGCTTATCCGGAATCGGGTCGCAGGGGCAACAGTTCCTTAGAAACTATTCATCTGGTTTGAAGATCCTTTAGTCAATGCTTACTGAAGCTCTGAAATGGTTGCATGGTATCTATAGATGATATAGATCCCTACAGAGAAAACAACACAAGAAAGATAGTTTACTGGTATTTGTTTAGTTGTTTATTTTAGATCCCCATTAGTCACTGCCTCAGTAGCCTGGGGGGGTCCACCTATGTATTCTATGGCATAGGCAGCTCCCGGCAGGATCCACCAGGAGAATCTAGACGCAGCTGCGCAACACGTCTGGGTTTCCGAGGCTACTGCCTCAGCAGAGACTATTCTTCCCTGGGTCAAATTACTAGATACTAGATAGTGAAACGAATTGAGTTCGACTGCTACTTTGAGTAGTTGGATGGATGGACAGACAGACAGACAGACAGACAGACAGACAGACAGACAGACAGACAGACAGACAGACAGACAGACAGACAGACAGGCAGGCAGGCAGGCAGGCAGACAGACAGGCAGCTTGATTGATTGATTGATTGATCTTACCTGATAATCTATTCTTGTGGCTTCAAACAGATCTGTATCGTCTCTGTACTCATCCACATCCTAATAAAGAAATTGGCATTTCAATACACCATGTGTACAGTAGCCTAATAGTAGTAGTATAGTGTGTGTGTGTGTGTGTGTGTGTGTGTGTGTGTGTGTGTGTGTGTGTGTGTGTGTGTGTGTGTGTGTGTGTGTGTGTGTGTGTGTGTGTGTGCGTGTGCGTGCGTGCGTGCGTGCGTATTAAAAAGTGATAATGGTATAAAGGTGCTCACATGGATCAAATGGGATCAAAGCATATTGAAAAAGAGAGACGATCCATGCACTCAAAGTTAAAAAGAGGAAAGCCTTTATTTAATTTACTTCATCAGGGCGATGATGAAGACCAGTTAAGGTCAAAACATGTTGGCTGCCTTTTAATTAAATAAAGGCTTTCCTCTTTTTAACTTTGAGTGCCCGGATCGTCTCTCTTTTTCTATTAAAATGTTTAACAAGTTTACATTTTAGGTAGGTAGGTAGATAGATAGATAGATGGTGCCCAGCCCACATGGACTTATAGGACACACCATACAAATCATTGCTTCAATATTGCATAAGTGTACAATAAAATGAAAACAGTTTTCTTTTCACACAAACAAAACATTCTGCCTTTTTTCCCAAGCTTTGCATAACAAATCTGCTAAAGCAAAAATACCTTTCCTAAAGCAAAATTCTAGTTTTTCGTAGTCCTCTAACCAGAAAAAGTTAACACAGATGGTTGTCATTTTACAAAATGATACATGTCTTAATTCCTCATATAATGGGCAGTAAAACAAATAATTAATTTCATTTTCAATTTCTATCAAATCACACACTAAACACACTCTGTCCTCCTCAGGAGTACCAATGAATCTATCCGTTTCTAAAGCTAATGGTAACGTCCCAGAATGCAGCTGTGCACAAAAAGATCTCTGACTTTTGGATACATTTTGTGTAACATAAGGTTCAGGGCCATAATTATCTTTAAGCATTTAAACCTATCCACTTGCCCACAGACAAAAAGGTGCATCAGAAAAAAAGAGGAATATTGTTATGACAATACAGACTCACCACTAGTTCATCCTCAGAAAAGAACATGTTCTCCATCTCCCCATCCCATCTGACAGAGAAGAACACAAAAATAGAGTGTTCATTTAACTCTGAAAGTGTACAAATAGATAAATGAACACATGAAGGATTTTACTGTGTTGTGGCCAAGAAACACGACAGAAATGTAGCCATGGGATTTAGCTTACAGCAATTTCTCTCCGGAGAGATTTCGCCCTGAAAGACAAAACAGCATTGTAAGTGGTAAAAAGGTTTTGAGACATGCAACAGTAACAGAAAGAGAGTGAATGGATACATAATTTGACACATAATAAAGAAATTAACTTACTGTAGACGACGCTAACACAACAACATGTTGAGACCAAGGCCACTAGAAAGATGAAACAGCTAAAGACCACGACTACCACAGAAACAGGTAGACGGTTGAGCACTATATGGAGGGAGGAAGAAGAAGTGGAGCAGAGAAGAGAAGGAGGAAGACGATAAAGCAGAGGAGAGAGAAGATAAAACCAAAGACAAATGACATATTGTAATATTATATCTTGGTATATGAACCTTGATAAAAGTGTCATAATTTCCAACACATTTTGCACAAACTTGTCCATGGATACATGGGTACATCTCTCACTCTGCAATGTGTTCTTTCTTATCTTATCTTTGACCTTGACCTAGCATCAGTACCTACCAATTATAACATACAAAACATTGTGCTGAGTACAACTCCATGCAAAACTGTTGTTGCCCAATTTCAGTTCAAATAATAAAATACAATACAGTGAAAATACAATGAAAAGCATTGATAAACTTAACATTTAGCTGTAACAATATCTTAACTGCAGTAGTTTAAATCTTTAAACATATTATATTATCCAGTGTTATTATATTATCCAGTCATTCCAGTGTAACAAACCTGTATTCCAGATTCTGTAATATACAATTGCATTTACCTTTAATTCCACATGACTGTTGATGGCGCAAATTTTCACTGTTGATTTGTAGTACATAAAATACCACCAGTATAACTATTCTGAAAATCTTACTGGATTTCAGGATAATTCTATATTAATTGTGACTTAACTTATATTTAGTAGTTTTACAAATTACAATTCCTTTTTATAAAATGCCACAATTCACATCCTGGGTTCAACAATACTATAAAATCTATTATTATTACCTTCTTTATCAATATACAGCTTCTCGCTCCTTATTGTGGTGGTATTATCAAAGCTGTGTGACACTTCGCAGTGGTACGTTCCTGCACTACCCTTTCTCAATGCCAGGAAGAGAATGGATCGCTCTGGAGGTTGGTGGTCCACCCTGTAGAAGGTTCCTTGTCCCTCCAGGAGAGATCCATTGAGGAACCACTGGTACTGCAGGTGGGTTCCCTTGGCTACCTTGCAGTACAACCTCAGTCCGTTTATTATAACGTTTTCTTCAACATCATAGTCATAATGTATCAGCACAGGACCATTTACTGACACTGTTAGGAGGAAATTATATTTTGATTACATTGAATATAATTGAAAATAGAGCAAATGTCAACATAAATAAGACTATACCTAATTACAATACACTTTAAAACAAACCCGTGTGTATCATCGTACATTATCATACATCATTTCATTCCAGCCAATCAATGTTTGTGTTAGGGAATTTGTCATCATGACGTAAAATAGAAACTATTTGCTCAGACCCTATGTCTATGACATAAAATAAAATTCAATGGGAATTTAATGTTTGTGTTTATAGGACAAAGTTTGTGGACACACACCAAAAGCTAGACATAGGAGGGGCTAGCTCCCCTCAATAAAAACTTAAATGCATAAAGTGAGTTGCAAATCTAGTTGCAAAGTGAGTTTAACGCCATTTAGTGCAATCAGATAGGACTTTTATATTTGGATGTATGGGCTGTCAAAGCCAGAAAGTAGTTCTTTGCATTCCCGCATCACGCCTACATAGAGTATGATATCACGCACATACCCTCTATAAAATAATGATACAGTAACAGATTTTATTAATACAGAAACAAAAGTCTACGTACCGACTTCCAGGTCTAACCATTGACTTCTGGTCAGGTTTGCGCCATTATTTGCCTGGCATTGCAGAATGCCCATGTGCCTGTCCAAAATCACAGGAACTGGGAATGTAGTGATTCGATCCGTTACTGTGTCACTGCTGATGAGTTCCGTCCTGTTGTAGAGCGAAAAGGTGATTGGCGGAGTCCCTCGGGTTGACTGACAGGTGACCATGGCTGAGATGTTGAGTAATTGATGTTTGACCACAGTGAAGGAGATTTCAGGCTCTGATACTAACTCTGCAGGTAAGCAAGCAGATGATAGAGTTAATGGTGAGCTGATGAAATGGCTCAAGTTTTGGCCTGGTTTATTCAAACCCCATCACCAAAGTGGGTATATTTCAACCAATGACATCACACAAAAAGTTCAGATTAATTTACCTTAAAGTGTTCATTATACAAACCGTGTTACAATTTGTTGACACAATGATATAATGAACACTTTAAGCAAATGCACTTCATGTCACAGTTTTGTAATAAAAAGAGTCAAGTTTGGATCTGACCTTTGATAGTGATGATGATTTCACTGCTGTTTGAGTTGTAGTCCTGTGTCTCACTGAACTGATTGGAAGCCATACACATATAGGAACCACTGTCTCTAGGAGTGCTCCTGAGATGTACAGCATTACAGGAACATTACCATAATAAAACAAATATTTTTAATGCGGCCATAGGTCGCAGATTACTATGAAAACCTGCAAATCAGTCCATCATCACAAGGCGTGATGGACTGACAGCCCGCCACAACGTTATTAGTACAGCTGCGCCCGGCAGCCGGCGAAAACTAGAGTTCTCAATCTCAACTGGCTGAAAATTAAGGCCCTGCCCTTCCTGGGCCCTCATCAGACAGTCAGACCCTTTACACTCAAGACACTGCCCCCACTGCCACCCTTTGATATGGAGCTGACCTGTTCTGACATTCCATATAAATTATGGCCAAACCTCAGCAAACACTATACACTCAAGACCTACACTTAGATCACCATATATGGAGCTGACCTGTTCTGACATTCCATAATCCATACTCTCAAGACACGCTCCATATATGGCCAGTACAGAATTCACGTCTGTACGTCTGTAATCCATGTAACTCGAGAACCGTTCGCCCCACCGACTTCAAATTTGGGATTGTTTGTTTTTGTGTTCCTTGCTTTTGCTTTTGCTGTTATTTTATTTTATGTGTTTTGTTTTCTTTATTCATTCATGGTGTTAAGTTTGTTAACGTCTTATTGTGATTTATTGTCTTAAATAAAAAACATTTGATAACAAAAAAAACACATGGACTAATGAAAAGATGGACGGGTGGAAGGATTGTACCTCCCACAGAACATCCACTGACCTGTATATGTAGAGCAAGTCCAGGTGTGGTTTGTGGTGTTGAGTCTTTGGGACCGGCTGTCCATTGACCAACCAGCTGTAGGAGATGTAGTTTCCTGCGGTGATGCAGCGCAGAATCAGAGTCTTCCCCTCAAAGAACTCTGCTGAGCCTGACTGGATCACAAGCTCATACACCTTCACTGGCTCTGTGGAGTATTTGGTATTGTATTATTCTTTTTGTGGTACCATTTTGTCTGGTTGCTTGGCTTTACTTCAACACTTTGCTACATTGTTTTCAAATTTCATATTCCATTTATGGAAAACCCATGACTTCAATCAAGTCTATAATCATAATAAACGACATGGCTGCCACTTACCGATAACCTTAAAGTAGTGTGTGTTGCTGAACGTAGGCTCAATCAGAGAATCGTTTTGGACAGTAGCCCTACAGAACATGTACCCGTCATGGGCTGTATTGACAATCAGGAGAAAGGTTGCATTCTGTCCATCATTGGACGTGTATTCACCCAAAGGCTTGGATTGGTCTTCCTCCCTGGAGAATATGGACATTAATAATTATAATCTTTATTGTCCCACATGATATTCGTCTGTTCAAACACCCACATCAAAAACAACACATAGCACATAAAACCAAGACAATACAAAGACATGTGGTCCCCACTGTATACAGAACCATGCAATCAGTGGGGCATTTTGTTTAATGCCGCGATGGCTGAGGGAACAAAACTCCTACTAAAACAGACCATTGGAATATGGATTTTGATTTGATTTGCAAGTATTAAAGGAGTAGTTCACCCCAAAAAGGATGAATTTTCTCTTAATTACACACGGTAACATGAAGCCTTGAATTCATGGAGATGTTTTTGTTTATGTCGCATTCCTACGGCAATAATTTGACCAGCTGAGTCTCCAGTAGGAGACTCAATTGAGTCTCCTACTGCCACACTGTCATCCTGTCATCAAATTGTTGGCTCAGGAATTCGACAAAAACAAAAAACTCTCAATCAAGACTTCGGGGTGAAAATCCAAATCCCAACCCTGACAGTATTACCGGTAGTATATGATCATATATTTGAAAACCCTGTTCTAGCATGACTGTCCATGACTGCTGCTCACATGTTGATATGCTTAGCTTTTTCCACTAAGATTTCAGTTGAAACTAATAACTATACACCTACTTGTACAGCTGCAGCAGAATGGGTTCATCCTCGTACTCCTGTACCTCACAATGGAACTCTACAATATCACCACTCATGGCTATATCAGGACCAAATATAGTTGGAACACTCAGAGATGAGGCACCTAGAAAAAAACATGCAGACTTACTGGAAATCTCTCTCTTTCTTTCTCTCTCTCTCTTTTTCTCTCTCTCTCTCTCTCTCTCGCTCTCACACACACACACACACACACACACACACACACACACACACACACGCACGCACACGCACACGCACACGCACACGCACACGCACACGCACACGCACACACACACACACACACACACACACACACACACACACACACACACACCCACACACACACACACACACACACACACACTGCAGAGGACATCAACGGCACATGTATGCTACAGTATGTACAATTAACACACAAACACACAGCAGTGCACAAATAACTTACTGGTCTCCTTGTTGCTGCAGCACAGGCCTAAGAAGAGGGGAAAATGTAAAAGGTTTTAAAATATAACATAAAACTTTTAGCTTGTAATTTATTTGAGCTATTTCCAAAGATAATATCTTACCCAGCATGACCAAAATTATACGAAAGGACATTCTCTAAGCTTATCAAAATAGTCCTGCCCAGAAGAGCATTGAAAAAATATAATCTTCCTTAATGAGACACAAACATTTGGCATAAAAAATTGATAATTAACGATGGTAGTCTGGACTGGATGGCAGTTTTGAATGGTAGGACAAACTATGAGGGTAAAACGGTTGATGCTGACGCACAGAGACATGCACTTTAAAACGTGCAAATGACTGATAGTGTTGGCCTACTGTTAGACCACCCCATCATAGACCCTCCCACGTTCTTCAGCTTAATGCAGTCAATTTGACTGCAGTCAACGTTTTTATGTTTTTTTAATATATTCTAATATGGAACACATTCAATTAAAACCAATGAGAAAATTAAGATTGACATTTTTATTTATACATTTATACACAAAAGCAGAATTTACAAAATTAAAAAGGAACTAAAAGATCTTAAAATAAAGGACGGTGTCAAAAGTAAGTGAGTAACACTTTTAAATGTAAGCTTCCCCCCCCCCTTTTATATCCACAGTATAATAGAGAGACTGGAAAAATAAAGAGCAGAGAGAGAGGAAGACATGCAAAAGTTCTCAAGTTGGAATGGAAGTGCAGGGGACGTCATTCAGTCAGATATCGATGCTCCTCTATACTCTATAGCTACGCTGTCAGCCCAGCATTCTTCAATACATCACCAAGTACTGATCCAAACCTCATCTGTGGAGCCCTTTGTCCCCATAATTGGTGCCCAGTACATTGTGTTGGGTGAAATTGAACATCATGAAGGTAATGCCCAGGTTCAGTTCATTACTTGTGATGTTAAGTTGTAAATGATGGAGGTAGAATGACATGGTTAACTAATAGGACACATGTCTACCAGAATCTGAAATACTTTATTTACTTCATTTCCGTGACAACCGAAGATTAAACACTGAACAATTTTTGCAAGATATGACACTGTTGGTTGCACCTTTTGATGGATGTGCACTATTCAACTTTAATTAATTTTTAGGGCAACTAACATACAGAAATATGGATTTTACTCTGGCATACAGTATGTTGCTGCGACAACCTAGCATCCCCAATACCTCTTCTGAATTTGTTTCCCTTCATTTGGCAACAGGGCGTGGTGTGATGCTCCGTGCTCGTGTGCTGAACTGCGTTGACGGTGTGAACCTAGCCCTTCTACAAAAGGCCATCGAAGAGCAGAGGCGCTTCTTTAAAGATAAAAGAGAGTAAAACGGCTGATGACGCTACTTGACCAGGATGTGTAAAGCTTTTCGAGACTTTAGTGGTTCTAAACCCACTAAAAAACACACAGTGGTGTGTAATTATATCAACCCCTTTATGTTATTTCAAAAGTACAGTTAGTCTCTCAAGCCAGACAATCTTTTTCACAATCTTCGAATGCTACAGAGTCTGTAATTCCACCTCATAAAAGTTGAGAACAGGAAGATGTCATCTGCTCTTCAAATCATGACAAAGGGACATCCTCTTTATTTGCTTGCTACTTCTTTCCAGAGCTTCGGAAACAGAAGCGAGAGCCATTTTTCAAGAGCCGCAACTAAAAGTACATGGGTATCACATCTGTGTGAACTGAGCGGTGCAACTATACATTTATTGTTATAGTTACTGTTATTCTACTGTATTGTATGTAGTGTACTGTGCGGTGGTCCCCGGAACATCCAGACCCCCAGGAACGCACCCAGGGTGCCGGGCTGGTTCCGGCAAGCCGCCCGCGTCCGAAATGGTTGAGAAATGACAGTTACCATGTAGGGGTCCCCAAGGGGTCCGTGTGGGGGTCCCTGGAACATCCAGAGCCCCAGGAACGGCCCAAGGCTCATACTGTAGTGTACTCTGTGCCACTTTACTCCGTGCTGTACTGTACTGGCCACTTTGGGTGTTGCAGCTTTCTGTGCTCGGACATACAGAGACAGACATACGGACAGACATAGCTCCGTAATGGAGTGGAGGCACTGCTCAAAAATGACATTTTCAGTCTACAATATACCACAAAATCCAATATTTTTCAATGGCTCTGCAGAGTCTGCATGGATGTGAGAGGCTAAATTTGTGCTCATCATGAATTACAGGTTTTACAATCATAAAAATCACACCTGTGTGAAGTGAAGGGCGCTCTTATCATCGTACATCATCCATTCATTGTCAATGGCAATTTCATTTTACTTTGTGTAAAAATAAATTGCCATTGACCCCCGCCCCGGGATAGGGCGGGGGTCAAGTGTATGAAATGGGCCCTAAGAACAATTACTAGGTATATTTGAAACATGGGAGCTGTTTGTATGCTGTCTCCCAAAACAATACTAAGTGCTATTGAGAGAGAGAGAGACTGAAATAAAGTTTGTGGGAGGTGTGGGAAAGATAACAGTAATGAAGACTGCAAGCCAAGTGTATTCATTGTAGAGGAGTCTGAGGAGAGCATCATGCAGGCTCAGCCCAGTGCCCTAGGTCAGGACAATAAGGAAACCAAGGTACACAGCCTAGGATAAGAACAGAATGGAGAATGTCATATGCAGAATCTGTAAAGAAAGTGGGGCCGAACGAAGGGAGCTGGAGGAAAGGGGAATGTGCGCAAAACTTTATGGACAAGACAAGATTCCTAGCTTTCATAGTGATGGCAATGAGATAAAAAGGAAGTCAGAGATAATCAAGCAGAGAAGCAGCAAAAATATTTGTTAATATTGAGGATGTCACTGGGGAAGATTTGGATAGTTTGCTGAGGGAGGAATTCATGGTGACTATAGGGATGGGTTCACTGGGTGGACAAGTTACTAAACGAGTATGTTATGGTGAACTGTAGGCCCGTGTAGGGCACATGAATTACTGGATTGTTGCTGGAGGGAAAGAAGACAACTAGAATCTAAACTAGAAACCAGTAGGTGGCGGTAATGGACATGTTTTCCAACCGCCAATAAACCCAAATAAAAGAAGAAGAAGGCGGGTCAGGCAGGCTTTTCCTTAGAGGGCTTTTCAAACAAAACAAACAAACATGGAAGATGAGCCTGGAGAACATGAAGGAGAACATGAATACGTCCTCGGCGCCAGGCCGTACATCAGGGGTATTCAATTAGATTAGGCCGGGGGCCACAACTGTAGAATGATTGTGTGTGGGGGGCCGCACTGTGTGCGCGCGAAGCACGGAAATTTGTGGGTTCTCAAAATGCTTTTTGTGCTCAAACACGAAGATTTATGTATATTTCCGCACAGTAATGAGCAGGGTAATATGTCTATACAGGTATATGCCACCTTAGAATAGATGTAGGCCTAGACCTATTTGACAGTGCATAAACAGCATTGCTTTGACATTAACGACCATCAGCTGGACGGGGACACACACACACACACACACACACACACACACACACACACACACACACAAACATTACATAGAGCAGTGATTCCAAAGTGGGGTCCCCCAGGGTCCTTGAGGCAGTTCCAGGGGGTCCCCAGGGAAATGGTTTGGAATCAAATGGACCCTTATGGGTCTGTAACTCTGAGAGTGTACAAATGGAACCAAATGGACCCTAACAGGGTTTATTATTGTGAGAATGATGGCTTCCATTTTCGCAACTTTTCAGGACTAGAAAGCCTGCAGTTTCTATTAGCTTGGATTCTCCATTGATGTCACTGTTGGGTGGGTTTCTGAACTGCCCACAGCCCTCCTATGTGACACAGACAGAGTAGAAAAAAACGTGTCATTTTATCATGATTATTAGTGAGGACCT
Organism: Protomyctophum bolini; assembly: GCF_963924005.1. NCBI lineage: Eukaryota > Metazoa > Chordata > Actinopteri > Myctophiformes > Myctophidae > Protomyctophum > Protomyctophum bolini. Next base: position 30,668,324 of record NC_137864.1, read on the forward strand.
ATTATATGAAGATAGGTTGAAAAGTGGTCCTTTAATGATTACTGTCATTATGGTAATCTCACATTTAATATCGCACACACCATACCTGTAACTCTTATTAGCCCTATTATTATTCTCAAAAAAAAAAAAAAGAAAAAAGTTTTTTTTTTTTTTTTTTTTTTTTTTTCAAAATTCTTCCAGGGGCCACAAGGAGGCGCTCCGCGGGCCACATGTGGCCCGCGGGCCGCCAATTGAATATCCCTGCCGTACATGTTCGAGCCTCTTGCTCTGCCCCGACCCCTTGCGCTTGCTGCACAGAACGACGGTGGCGAAGCTGAAGCTGCAGCAGCAGGCGCAGCAGTGGGGGACTACTCGCCACCGCCTTCACCATCGACAGCGTCCAGCGCAGAGTCGAACTCTGACGAGGAGGAGTATGAAGACGCAGAGTCGGACGGAGAAGAAGCAGAGCATCATGAATACGTCCTCGGCGCCAGGCCGTACATGTTCGAGCCTCTCGCACTGCCCCCTGCAGACAACGACGGTGGCGGAGATGAAGCTGCAGCAGCAGCGGCGCTACTTCACCCACCACGGCCTAGCTGGTATTGTAATATTCCATAATAATATTATGTATTATTTAGTATATCAGCATTGCATTGAGTAGAATATAAATACCCTGGGTAACCATGGCAACCATTACCACGCCCATGCCCTACTGTGATACACCACCAAGATACCCATGTACCTGTCTAAATACTTCCTTAATGTAAACGAAGTCCACACCCACAACACCAGAGGGAGTGCAACAAACCATGTACAACCCAGATTCGGCACAAACAAGGGACTAAATTCTTTTCGCTCCTATGCGACCAAAATGTGGAACGCCCTACCAACAGTCATTAAGACATGTGAATCCCTTGGCTCCTTCAAAACTGCTCTCAAAGGGCACCTACGGATGGCTGCAATTCGAAACTGGCCTCTGTAAAAGCTGAATTTGTATCTGGATTGTACTATGTTTTTGTATGGACGTGGTGTTGGGTGCCTGCACATATGCACACATGGCATCAACGCATGGTGTTGTGTGCAGGCGCCCTACACTCTGTCTTTGTACTATGGATTGTACTATGTTTTTGTATGGACGTGGTGTTGGGTGCCTGCACATATGCACACATGGCATCAACGCATGGTGTTGTGTGCAGGCGCCCTACACTCTGTCTTTCGTTTTCTTTTCTTTTATCCCCCTGTTCCCCTCACTGTATATATATATTTTTTCCCTTTTCGCTTCCTATATGATGAATTCCTGTTCTGTTCTTTAACTACATAGAAGTGTCTATTTGTTTGTCTCTAAATGTTTTGATGAATTGAACAATGTGGACCCTGTTGTAAACAAGTGTAAGGCTTAATTGGGTCGTCCACTCACAGTTAACAGTCTTTGTATTGAGTTTGTGCTTGAAATGTACTGTAATTCTGCAAACTGTTAATAAAGATTTCAATCAATCAATCAATGTGAGTCATCATCAATTAATAATATAAGAAATGGCTCTTACAGATCCGTTAGTGGGATTGACACCTGTAACACTCGTCTACACAGCTCAGTGAGTAGAGGAGTATTCATTCACACAAATGATTGCTTCTGCTTATCTGCTTATCATTCAGGTGTACCTGTGGCCACTGCCAGGACATGGATGATCCCAAACAGAGGCTGTGCTGTAAGGACGTTGACAAGGTTAGTAGTATTACAGCAGGATGACTGTCAGTCTGTCGACAGCATACATATACATTCTGTTGATACAATTCATTGTTTAGACTGGTTTGTGTCCCTAACAAACCCACAACTACACCATAATGTCCCCTCCTATACAGTCCATCCATTTTGCGTGAATGTACAGATAAAGATGGGAAATAATACTATTGCCAAGCTAAAATCAACCCAGAACGATGTAAAATGGGATATGTGCTGAACAGTCAGCATCGTTGCACATTATTTATTTCTCTCTCTTATGCAGGTTATGGAAATATGTGCAGAGGCAGAGCCAGAGCCTACGTGCATAACGCTACACCCTGGCTTTGGTGGAGTGTGCCTCAGCCCATGGGTTCAGCAGGCACAGTTGGCACAGTTGCCCGACATGGGGGAGCACTTTTACAATTTACCATACGAGGAGTGAGTATAAAAAGTATTATGTTGTCAATTTCCTCTTAATAGTCAAACCATTTAACTTTTATGACGTAATCAAAATGCAATGTTCTGTCCAAATTCAAGATCTCCATTATTGTCTTGTATTGCTTATTTGCTTTTATTCACTATGTGCATTTTTGTATTTCATTTTAATGTCATTGATTCTGTTTAGACGTTACCGGCAAATCGCATACCGGTCCTTCATGACATGGTGTTGGGGTTACGCGGAAAGAAATGTCGTCATCCCATCTTGTGCGGTCAACAAAATTAGAGCTGCCTACCGATCTCTAGCGGAAACAGGCAACGGGCTGCCTCCACTGGAAATGCCATGATTATATTGGGGGGAGAGAAACCAGTTATCTTTTACCCCCTTTTCTCCCCAATTGAGTTATTCCTAATTCCCCCCACACACAGTTCTGTGTTGTCACTGCTGTTGTATCCTATATTGTTTTATATACGTTTTATATATGTACAGATTGTACACAAATAAATAACGACAGAAAACCTGCTTTATGTTTCATTTAAGATATTTAATTCAATGTAACACATTACTGCATGTTCCTGGTTGGGTTTTGTCATCTACACCAGTTTTAATTCCATAAAACACCAATACGATATTGTCACTATCCATAGAGGTATTTGGTGAAATATATTTATAGAAATATTTTATTTTACTGTCATGTCACCTCGTGGCCCACCTATCATGGGATTATATGACACCTTTTCAACAATCATTAACATCAAAAAGTTGGTAGGTACTAACTAGGTAATAAACATTGCTGATCGTATGCATCATGGATTATGTTTACATATCCCCTACCAATAAGTGACAATGGACCTCTGGCTTCAAACCCACACAGTCTTCCAGACTGCCACTAAACCATGCAGATGATTGCACAGATGTGCTACACACACATATTGAAATTCCTGTACTTAGCAGTAGCAGTTACCACACAATGCACAACCAAGTCAAGTTTATTCATATAGCACATTTCACACAAGTGAGGACTCGCAATGTGCTTCAATGAAATACAATACATGTATGAAAATACAAAAATCGATTATACAAAAATGATTAATTACATGTTAATATACGAAAATGAGTTATTTAAAATAAAAATAACTACATGTTTCAGAATCTAGCATTCACACTACCACAACATCTGCCAAGTGTCCTGAGTGCACACCGGGAACCATAGTGTGAATCTGCCCTAAAAGCACCATAACCTGATTTAGAGTTTATCCATTTTATAGTGAGGAGACCTTTGTCAGATGATCTAAGCCTTACCAGACATTAAACCTACTAGTCCAGTAGAGTAGAGTATAGAGTCTATACTCTACTCTACTGGACTAGTAGGTATTTAAAAGGACTTGAAAGTCCTTCAAGCCTCAATCACCACTCTGATATAACCAGCCCTTGTCATTTCTTTCTGGACTTTCAAAGCAGTTTTAGATGCAGTACCACAATGTCCTGAGTTGGTGGGGGTGCTGATATGCAGATTATTTAATATTTGAGTCATTATAATACTGATGCTAGATAAAAACCAGGCTTGTTTCCATTCCATGCCAGCTTGGAAAATCAACAATGGTGGACATTGTAAACAAAGTGGAAATGTACATTTGGAACTGAAGACTGAAGAAAAGGAGGAATTATACAAAGTAGTGTGACATTGATGACATCACGATGAGACCAAAATCAGTTGAGCTGTTCCTGAGAGCAATTTCCATTAAAGCACCTGTATGATATGAAAGCCTGATTGTTCAAAATTGGTTATTTGTGGGGATAGAAAACGCATATGGGAGCCCCAAAAACACAAAAGAAATGGAAAAAGTTGAATTTTATGTTTTATTTTATAGGTCCTTTAATACAACAAGATCACCATGCTTCTTGATGTGACATGTGAGCTTGTAGTTCTGAACATTTTTAACACATTTGATTATTATTATTACACAAATATTCTCTTATGGAGGTCCCTGGCCACATTCATTTGGGGGTCCTTATTTGAGAACGACTGTTTTGGCTCAATGTATTTTGGATAAGCCCCTTGCAGCCCTTGCTTTCAAGGGGGTCCTCAAAAACGAGATATTGATGGTGAGACGAGATAAGAGCAGGAGGAGGGGGTGTCTGTGTTCCACGGCTCATGATGATGACATCACATCATACAGTGATGTCTATGGTCTGATACAGGAAAATAGAGAGAGCAGAGCAGTCATTATTTGTTCTTGTACAGAGAATCAAATATTAGTTCATATTGAGACTGACTGTAGCAAAAATGGCCAAAGTGTGCCTGTTGGTGTTGGTGTCATGAACATGAACCCTGCCCAAAGGTTGAGAAACACTGTCGTACTGTACCTGGTTGTGCCCATTAGTGTCCATGCTGGAGCGGTCTGCATGTTTCCTGCACAGACCTGGAAGTGACGTCAGACAGAGGCGATGAGGCTTCTGAGCTGCATGGGAAAGAAGAGAGACGTGGGTCGTCAAACCACTGTAACATAACATATAATAATAGCTGATATACAGTATCGTTGCAGGGTTCGGGTTCAATTTGCTAGGGGGGGATGGGGAGAAACCTATGCCTCTGCTTTTAATATCACCCTCCCGCTCTGGGCATTCATTAAAAATGTGTATCACCGGTGGGGATATGTTTTATCCCTGCTTCTTTTCAGAATTAATTAAATGCTGTTCCTTTTGGGAAATGTAGACTGTCTGATATGTTTGATATTTATGTTTGATAATAATAGAAACAATTTAATTAAAAATAAATGTTAACCACATTAACTCTAGCGATCCCTATTTTGGCCACATTTGCTCAAACTTCTTCTATAAACATCTTCCCATATATTGAAAACAATTGACTATTGTTTATTTTCTTTATTTTTTGTCAGGTGAAACCTGACTAGTGAATGCTCATGAAATGTAGAAGACCTAGGCCCAATCCCAATCCGCTCCCTTGCTGACTCAATGAGCCCTCACTGATTTAGTCTGTGAGGGCTTGAGGGATGTCCTGAAATTGGTAAGTCAGTGAGGGCTCAGATCAGCCCTTTGCCAAAGTCAGCATCGATGCTGACTTTGGCTGACTTTGGTAAAGAAATTACCGACAGTTCATAGCGTTACCAGGGGAATGAGGGGGATCCTCCGAATGTCAATCATTTAACCCATTTTGGGCGGGAACCCCTTTTGGTGTTTTAAACATGTTATAATTTAGCTATTGAAAAATAGCAGTTCATAGCACGCCACCGAGTGGCGCGCTACGAGCTTGTATACAGTAGGTCTGCTATCTTTGAAAAATCGTGAAAATATTTATTTCAGAAAACTGGATGATTTAGAAGATCAGCTTAAATACTAAAATAGACATGATAGACATGTATAAATAGGCCAAGCATGTAGGCACTGGCATGTAAGTCAATGAGGGTTCAGGGCTCATGACGCTGCTGTCATGTATTGGTTACTCAGGTCACATGACCAGGAAACAGGTAACAGGAAGCAGGTAACAGAAATCTTTAGAGACACCCAATGTTATGTTATGGTTGAGAGGAGCGTTCGTTACTAAATAAAGAAACCAGCGCTACTTTCACCTGACAAATATCACTATGTGATCATTTCTTGTTTTTTATGGATCGGACAACAAGAAGACAGAGCTTACTTTGTAGCTGCATTCATGGCACCATTAGCTGTGAAAAAGGTAGATGGTACAGAAATAAGAATTTCAATTTAAATGTAAATTTACTAAATTTTATCACACATTGTCACGAACTGGCACACAGTCACACAAAAACATGTAAAGATGTAAAGTAACTAAGTACATACTTTTCTGTACTTTTACTTCTATACTCCACTACAACACAGAGGCATTTGATAACTATTTGATAACTTGAGTTACTAGTTACTTTTACTTTGTAGATCTTTATTATGATAACAAAATGTGCATTAACCACATTTCAGCCAAAGCTTGTAGATCTGCTATTTTCAAAAGATTTGTAGGCCTATACCTTAATACATTTGAAAACTTGTGAAATGGGACATTCTGCGTAATGAATATGTTGTACTTTTAATACTACATTGCAGTAACGACACTTTTACTTAGCCTAAATAAAAACAAAAGGAAAAAAAAGCGTGAGTAATTTTACTACCACTGAACAAAACATACCTTTCTTGTGGTCAAACATCCTCATCACAAAGGCAACGGCCACTGCTAGAGTCAACAGCAGGAAGCAGCAGAAGGCTATAGCGAAGACCTCTATGGGTGTCATGGTACCCACTGTATGAGACAATGCACAGCTTGGTGAACGCTGTGTGCCCGCTTTGAAAGAAAAGAAAATTACAAAAATTAATAATCTGTCATCAATCTCTCTCAACAATGTATGACGTCAGAAATGTAAACATTTTGTGCCCGAGTTGTAATCAATATTTCTCTGCATTAACAGAGAAATATGACATAGATTAGATTAGATGTCTTTATTATCCACAAGGGAAAATTGTTTTGCTAAAGGTCAATGCATACATTGCATGCATAACTAATGTCAGATTAGCTTGACATTTAGCTTCACAAGCTAGAAGTGTGTTAACCATGTTGGAACAGACCTACTAAACCTAGAAATCTACCAATCTGGCCATTCTTTCTCAATTTTCATTTACTTGTCAATTTTAACGCTATACTATGAGACTAATTAACAAACGAAATAAATTGTTGGATTTGCTTGAAATGGGAGACTTATTTATTTATTTATCTTTAATCACAGAAGACCCTATACAATAAATGGCAATTGAAATGCAGCAGGTGAACAGGGATAATATAATATAATATAATATATAATATAAAATGGGCATTCGTCATTGCCCCATTGCCCCAAGCTTAGTTAGTCAAGGGTAAGTCTGCCTGCTGGCAGGGTGATTTCTTCATCACAATTATTCACAAAGACAACGAGGAAAATAGAAAAATAATCTACGATAATGTGAGGGAGTTGGCTCAGAACTGGCGTGCCTCACCTTTCCTGGTACTGAATGCAGCCATTCTGTGAACTTGTGTCTTCCATCTACCAAACCATCACCCGAGTTTTGTCCTTGTCACAGTGCCAGTGGGACATTTGCTATACCGATTGATGAAGTATAATGTATAATATATTCCCTGGGGAAGATATGGCAGCTAGAGCGCAAGCTTATCGTGTGTGTGTTTACATTTCAGACAGACAGTTAAAACTTTATAGTTGAATGGAAAACCTAGCCAAAGGCTCTCATCGGAAACCATAGCGCTGCCCATCTCACCAGTCACGTTGATGAGCACTGGCTCGCTTTCCACCCAGGGGGAAGAGTTGTCGTAGCTGTCTCTCGCCCTGCAGCGATAATACCCAGAGTTCTCTGTGCCCCAATGAAGGAGGATGAGTGTTCGGCCATGGTCATGGAAGGTGTAGTGAGGTGTGGAGGGTGGGTGGAGACGAGGGAGTGTGTTGTGGGTCTCGGTGGGAAGAAGAGAATTGTTCAAGAGCCACGAGAAGGACGGGAAGGTTCCTCTGCTCAGGTGACAGTGCAGAATGATGGTAGACATTTCTGAATCAGCTCTGTAGAGTTGCTCCACCTCCACCTTAGCATGGCCACTCACTGGGGCTGGAGGATGGAAGGAAGAGACTGAGAGACAGAGAGAGATGACACACAGACACCCTATTGCGCACATGTTTGTCTATTCAGTGTTTTTCTTCTATAGTGTGCAGACTTTACATGTTTTTATTCTAGTGTGCCAATTGCAGACTTCACTAAGTGTTTTTATCATTGCTATTGGAGCATTTTCTAGTGTGCATAAAATTTGTGAGCATCCATAGCTGAATGGTTAGAGAGCCTCCTATAGGGAAGCCAAAGATCCAAGTTTGATTACAGACTTCAGTAATGTGTCGAAGTGTCTCTGAGCAAGACATTTAACCCCTAACTGCTCCCTGAGCACTACAACTAACAGCTGCTCACTGCTCCTACAGTAGTTATAGGATGGTTAAAATGCAGACAAATTTCACAAATTTCAAAAACACTATAATGTCTATAGTGTTTTTTGGTCCAGCACCTATTATTCGTCATTTGGATAATACATGCATGTTTCTACATTATCTTTGTTAGAACACACACACATTCGTACCGACTTCCAAAGTGAGAGTTTTGCTCATTGACTGCTGCACCTCACTCTTCAACCTGCACTGGGCCGTGCCAAAGTCTCTTCCGGGTACCATAGCAACAGGGAACGAGGCAACCAGGGGCCCAGTTGCTTCAACGGAGCCCTCTTCTCTGTTGTCCAGCAAAAACTGAAAGGTCACAGGGGGGCTCCCCTTCGAAGACCAGCAGGTAATGTTACCATGGTAATCGAAACCCTCCTTGGAGATAGAGAAAGCGATCCTGGGTGTCGAGAAGTACACTAGGGAAGGGAGGAAGGGGGAGGTGAAGGAAGATGTAAAAGCAGGGATGAATGGAGGAGAGGAAGTAGAGGGGGAGAGGGAGAAAGATGGAGCGAGGGACAGATAAATAGAGAGGTAGCTAGATCATTAGTTCCATTCTCAGTACTATCCTATACTTCCTTACTATAAGCTTATTCTCCACATTCATAGAGGCCTTTGCTGTGTTATTTACACTGCACCAAATAGTTAGTCTCTGTTCACTGTGCTTTCTATTAATAATATAGAAGTTATTAGTACCAGTATTACCTTTTGCCATTTTCACACATACTACTATACTGCTCAAGTGTTCTTGAATTATGCTCAACTACAATTCTCACTTTAGTATTTCATGTGACCCCACCCTGCTTGCAGTAAAACAAGGTATCTTCCTGGTGTACCTGTGCCATGTCAGCACGTGCTATAAGGTCATGTGGTTCAAAATTATCCTATACAAATGTCATCAAGACAAAGGTGCCCTATGCAAAGGCAAACAGTAACTTTTGTGCTTTAAAGATCATACGTCATGATAAAGAAGGTACACAGTAAAAATCCTGTTCATTTAACTCTGAGTGTACAGAATATTTGTTTAAATGTGTACACTCTCAGAGTTACAAATGTATACATTAACACTGAGGATGTTACTGTGTAGATTTCACATCAACAAAAAAAGTTACTCTATGTCAATTTGTCATCCTTTACCTTTGACTATCACTTGGACCACATCACTACTGGAGAATCTACTGGCACCCCCCACCATAGTCAGTGTTTTTGCCATGCAAGAATAATTCCCAGCATGCCTTTGGGTCACCCTCTCCACCAGAAGCTTGTTTCCTGCTGGACGGAGCCAAAGTGGGGTTGATGATGTCAGCTCCTGCCTGTTGTAGAACCAGGTGTATGACAGGTGGGATCCCCTGGTGACATCACAGCTGAGGAGGAGCCGTGACCCCTCAAACAGGATGGGCGGCGAAGGGTCAGAGATGACTCTGGTTCCTGAGACGGGAGCTGAAAAAGGGGAGTTTCTTAGACTAAATAACTAATAACAACTGACTTACTGTCCAATGAAATGTTAGAATATTTGTGTAAATAGGATGAGGATGGAGACCACTGTATAATGCAAAATAATTGTTTGAATGACTCCAAACAGCAATTTCTTGGCTTAAAATCTTACAGACTACTCAGAAACGTGTCTTGCTCAGTCTGCCTGAGGATGAATTGTTTGTTCTTTTGCCAAAACAAAAGTTGTAAAAACAAAACAAAAAACATGTGCTGTTTGAAGGTGTCAAAACTAAAGGCTCATGGAGAGTAACTCCCACACAATCGATCCAATCAAGCCTGAGTGAGTGGCAGCTTGTCCATTGGCCACGCACAGGTGTTGGAGGCTATATAAGTAGACCTGTCCTATACTCATTCCCTCATGCTCATATCCTCAGCCAACCTATGGCCTCCTCACTTTCCACCTCCTATAACACTATAACCACCATTCTCTTCTTTTCTGCTTGTGTGCGTCTACAGTTGACCCTGCCAACGTAAGTCCCAAAAGACACTTTGATGTATACGCTTTGGCTTTGCTGTGGACCATCAACTGTTTGTTCATTGCCATCATCACCCATCATGGACTCACTGCACTGCTGCTTTGTGTCGAATGTTTGCTCCTGTTTATTTGTGTATTACAAGATGACCGGCAGTTATTTATTTTCCTTTGGTTTATTGGAGCTAGAATGTGGACTAATTAGTTAGCGTTTAATTTTGGCCAGCTTAAAAAACTGTGCATATGTTTGAAATATAATGTTTATATGTACAGAATGTATATATATTCGATATATATGTGTGTATTATATTTATGCATATGTATTTCACTCATTCTTGAGATGAGGGACAAAAGTGGAAAAAACATGTCCCACACATAAGAGCCTTATTTTATGTAAAAAATAAATTAATTCATAAAAATAAAAGCACTTGCAAAGTTAAGTGTAATACAGTTGTGTATTATTATGCCCTTAATTTCATTATAATTGTTTTCATATTCCATCTGAATTAGTTAAAAGCAGGCCCTGTACCCAAAAAGGCCTGTATTTAGCCTGTCCCCAGCAAGTGGCCACAATTTCAAACTGCCAAAAAAGTGTCTAATACTGTCACAATCACATAAATATACATACTAAATTAAAGTAGATTGTCAACAACATAGCAAATAATATACACAGTTAATTTTAATTTATATTTTCTATTAAATATCTCATATCAAATGTTCGTCCCACGTCTCCGTCAACTCCGTCAGGTTTTTTTTTAAAGTCTTAAATTAATCAGAAAATATTGTCGACAGATTTAGCCTGAAGACTCCTTTTCCAAGTCCCATTTATATTTGTTGCAACAGTGGAGTACCTGGTCTGACAAGCATTCAATTGTTTGATATTTTAAACAAACAATGTTGATAACAATGTGGTCACAGCTTTTACATGTCAACTCCGTCAGGACATTATTATGATCTTTGTTAAGAATTCCAAAATAATGTTTATTATTTTAGTTTACCCCACCCCCTTAGATAGCAATTCTAGTAGTCATAGCACGTCATAGTACATATGTGTAGCATAGATGTATAGCTTATATGTATAGTTTCATTATAGATATTCCACTGTTACTTTCTTAGCTACGCATGTTTCATGATAAATGTCTTTATGTGATGTATTCCCATGCTTTTGTTCTTGCTTAATGTAAGTCGCTCTGGATTAAGAGCGTCTGCTAAATGCCTAAATTGTAAATTGTAAATTGTAGTTTAGGGGTTAGGTTTAGCTAACAAAATTAAGCAAAAACAAAATGGCTACATTGTACTAAAGAGGGTTAAGATGAAAACAAATGCCATTTTGTCAACTCCGTCAGACGTCAACTCCGTCAGATTTTGTGTCTGACGGAGTTGACGTGTATCTGACGGAGTTGACAAAAGTGTTCCTAAAACAATAAAATTATTGTTTTTGAATAATGGGCAGTATTCTAATTTGGCACACAGTTAGAGCATGCCTTAAGGAACATTTTTGGCTATGGGGCCATCACAGATTTGTCTCGTGGTGACCATGGCAGCCATATTACAAAAGAGCCGCCACCTGATGTTATTTTACAATAACTCAAGTTCTACACCACCTAGGATCTTGATTCTGGTGACTAAGACCTCATTTTCAAGGATGAGGGATACAGTGGTACAATTTAGACTTTCCCTGTGACCATGGCAGCCATTTTTCAAAATGGCCGCCACCTGCTGTTATTTTACAATAACTCAAGTTCTACACCACCTAGGATCTTGATTTTGGCGACTAATCATACATTTTAAAAGATGAGAAATACAGTGGTACTATTTAGATTTGTCCTGTGACCATGGCAGCCATTGTTTTTCAAAATGACCACCAACCTGCTGTTATTTTACCAATAACTCAAGTTTTAGACCACCAAGGATCTTGATTCTGGCGACTAATCATTACATTTTCAAGGATGAACTTTCTCTGGGAGAGGTAAGGGCTTATTTCAGGTGCAGGTTGAGTTTCTACTGACAGGACATTAAAAGAAGGTGGGCTTTCTGGCCTTTGACTTGCCCCTTTCAGGTACAGATGCACAGTTTGACTTCACTGGCCACTGCAGGGAACTGTGGGGGAGAAACTTTGGTCTCTTGACACCCCGATTAGGTTCAGGGTTTTTTTTGGTGTAGACTTGCCTTTCATGACATCTTTGCTGCAGCAGTTGATCTCCTTACTGCCAGTGGTGGCACACTCTGGGTCTCTGGGGCATTGTATCTTGGTGGCCTCCTGCCAGTGTTTCTCCATCCTTCTCCTGAGCTCTGTGTTCTGGGGCTCTGTTATAGTCAACTTACATTGTCTTGGCTGGAGATTGCTTTCCTGCAGGGTCCAGCCCAGTCTTTGTGCAGATGGCTGCTGGCCCACCTGGAGGCCCCAACCTCACTTCTTCGGTTGGTGTGATTAGGTGGGGTGGTCTTCCCCAATCAGGATGAGGGGTTTGACCCTTTCAAACGGCAGTCTGGCCAAGTGTCTGTATTTAGTTGTGAGTTTAGATACAGGATACGATTGCTCACCCAGCCCCAGGTGACGAGGATGAGGTGAAGGCTCCTTTGATTTGGTAACATTGCTTTGGTTGACATGCTGGGGACACAGAGAAAGACACTGATGCCTTCAGTGTCTGCACATCCTGCCTGATGGTCCTGAAGCCAAATCTTCTGTCTTCAGTCTTTCCCTCACTGTTCACTGCTCACTGTTCACCTCACCGAATTTAGCCCAAGGAGTTTGACCCCTAGTTTGGCCATAGACCCCCTAGTTTGGCCATAGCCACTTGCCCAAATGTGCCGACATGTGCTGACCTCATCACATCTGTGATGATGGCTATGGCCGTTTTTAGCCAACGTAGTGTTTTTTGTGCAAAACTAATGCTTGGAATGGATCCAGAATCATGAAAAGCCCCTAGTTTGACATGCCACATGCTACTTAAAGCATAATGAAATTTAGAACATTTAGCCTTATATTGGTTGTTGATGGTACCCAACTTTCAGCAGCTGTCAAACATGCCCCTAGGGTGGTCAAATAGAAACCAATTTGGGATATGTTAGTAGACACCTTTACAAACATTGGTGAAGAAAATTCTTGGTAAGAAATGTATTCACAGATTTTATATTATTCTGATAATATTCCCTGAGTAAATTGGTAAAATAATAGCAGGTCCACCATTTTTGAAAATGTCTACCATCCATGGTCACAGGATAAATCTAAATAGTACAACTGTATTCCTCACCCTTGAAAATGTATGATTAGTCACCAGAATCAAGATCCTAGGTGGTGTAGAACTTGAGTTATTGGGAAATAACAGAAAGTTGGCGGCCATTTTGAAAAATGGCTGCCATGTTCACAGGGCAAATCTAAATAGTACCACTGTATTCCTCATCCTTGAAAATGTGGGATTAGTCACCAGAATCAAGATCCTAGGTGGTCTAGAACCTAAATCAGTTAAACTTGTCAACTCCGTCAGATGTTCGTCAACTCCGTCAGACGTTCGTCCCGTGATGTTTTTGTTAATTTCCAAAGAAATAGAAAATTTGCTGTCAAATCTTTTGTGCTTATGTATTGAAACACCAACTGAAATGATACGTAATGATGATTTTTTTTTTTTTTTTACATGGTTTTCATGTTATAATATTGAAAATAAAGGTTGAAATGACGGTTTTGAGAAATTGGATATTTCATAATAGTGTGATATTGGAACAAAATAATATTAAAAGATTTGTATTACTTAACTTGATTACTGAAAGCCATTATAAGATAACTGAGGACTTTATATTATTGTTGAAATGATAAAATTCAATTAAAAGGGATTTTAGTGTGTCTGACGGAGTTGACATGAATCAGGTATTAAGTGCATAAATGTCCCATTTTAGAAAGAAATGTTATGCGAAAAACCTGTTCCTTCTCAAGATTGGTAGTTGAGACCTGTGTCTACAAATACATCTATTTGATTTGAATGTATCTTAAAAAAAAAAAAAATCCAGTTTGAAAAAGGTTTTGTCCCTTATCTCAAGAATGGGTGATTTGATATATACCGGTGTATATATACCTAAACTTGATGCTTTAACTATATCCATTCGGCCTACATTATTATTGATTTCTTATTTATATTAATTATTCCATGATATGAATATGATTTATTATTAGATTGAACAAACTGCGATTTATGATTTGTTTATTATATTAATTATTATTGACACGGATGTATGTCTTTCATGTGCAGCACACACACACAAACGGAAAACAGAATCCTCTGCCGGTGGCCTTGCCTGTTCCCCACATTGTCAGTCACAAACCTGAACTATCCTATGGACATTATTTCAGAAGGCATTAAAACTAATTATTTAGCATTGCGCTGTACATGCAGTGGTCTCTCTCCTCTTTTGTTTTTGCATTAGAAACCCTAGAACTCTTGCTATCTAGCTCCTATATATTACTCACTTACTACCATCAGTCTGATGCTGTTGCTCACTGCTGTGCCCCGCTTTGTCATCGCATTGCAGTGGTATGACCCATCCGTCCCCATGGCAACCTTCAAGTAGAATGTTGCCATTTGGTCACTTTGGAGACCATTCATTGTAGCGACCAGGTGATCCGTGTCCTTCACCAGCTGGTAGGTGATTGGTGTAGAGGAGTCATGTGACATACATTGGAATGCCACTTTCGAGCCCAGGTAGGCCATCTCTGGGCCAGTCAGCACTGTGTGTGGAGAAGGCGATCCACCTGCTAACAGAGAGTAGACACAGTAGCCTACAGGAAGAATGACCTAAGCTGCTTAGAGAACTCAAGAGTGATATTTATCCTCAGCCATTGGGGAAAAGGACAGTTTATTTTATCTTTAATGATGACAGAGGAAACCATGCAAACATACCAACAGATTCCCAAGCAGCTACTCCTCCTACAGAGAACTATATGTGCATGCCCCTTCATAAAGTGCTATTGTTCCTTTTATGCTCCAACCCAAGAACAAAGTCAAAATTGTTTTTTGTAGAAGATGCTGTGATAACTGGATGGATAGGAGTCATTGAGTTTTGTTAAAATGTATAATTTGTTTTCAACTGTCTGGAGGCTAGACAAAATGTTCACTTTTACAAAACTTCCACTGTTTGTGGAGCATAACAATGTTATGGACAGACTAATGAGGTCACACAATGTATCAACATACAGTATGCAATGCCATCACAATACATATACAGTACAGTACAGTGTAGTAAAATATAGTATTCGACTATTAGTGTTGATGGATATTTTGTTTTGGTGAGTAAAGCGATCATGTTTTCCATGTTTCATCATCATACTCCCGTCCAAAAGGGGCCGCTGTAACTCACTGTTTGATAACCTCTGAACTCACTTCACATTCCTCATGTGAAGTGACACGTCAACTTAGTGGTCCTCCCCAGCCATAGGGGTCGCCAATATTCCATTTTATTAGCCTATGAACCCAAGACGAATCGTTTCCTAGGTCCGAAATATTGTTTTGTTTCATGTCGTATATAATGTATCCCGGACTTCGGTCCGGGGGAGACTTTTCAAGATGCTGTTTCTGTAAATCCATTCCTCTCCCCGGAAAATATCAATGGCGAATATATCCCTTTGAAAAGCATTCGCTGACTGGCTGTGTCTCTCTCTGTTCATTGTGTTACGTCATTCTTCTTGTAAGTAATTATACTCTTTTCCTCAAGTATTGCCTTTACCCTAAAGTATTTATCTGTAAAAGGTTCATTTATATAAGATTATAGTTTATCAGTTCAACCTCATTACATTAAATATAAAGTTTAAATATCCAATGGTGCGTAAAGGATTTACAACCCTTTACCACATATCTATAGTAATTAGACTTCAGTACTTTTACCCGAGTATTACCGGCATCTCCTCCACTGGAGTCTAAAGATTTATTACCACCTAGTTCGGAGGCTATCTGGCTGTAAGTTGTTATTCATAACCCGGTATGCCGTATGCTTCCCATAGCAGCCTAGTCAGCCTGCTCCTCCGAACATTAACAGCCCATAAGGCTATTGGACATTAATTAATTTACAATGTCTATTTTGGGGGACAAACCCCCAAAATTTGTTATCAAGTGTAGTAACACAAAAAGAAAGATAGATTACTCAGTGGTTTGATGAACTTACTTATCTGGGGGACAAAACTTGCCAAAACTGTAAAAGAAAAAGACAAATATACATATATTTTTCTTCATATATTAGTTAAAATGTCTTCTTCAACAATCTTTTAACTCACCCAAAACTGGCAAGAGATAAAGTGCCTCTAGATTCGTCATTCCAGTGGTCTATCAATGTTGGCCATGTTTTTGTTAACTAGGTTGAGTGTGTGTGTGTGTGTGTGCATGTGCGTGCGCGCCTGTGGGTGTGTATGTACGTGTGTGCCTGCATGGACACACACACACGCACACACACTTGTGTGTAAAAGATAGGCATGTTGCACATTCTGTATGCTACAGAGAGATAACTGCATGTACTGTACGTTGCCGTAACTTGCATAACGATCTATGAAGTTCAGTTACATTTCAACTCCGCAAGGTACAAATACAACAAAAGCCACAAATGTGTATTGCTTACCACTTTTGTGAAATTAAATTATTATACAAACTTTGGATCATGAAAACGCATAATGGGGTCATTTATACATTATTCATGTCATGTTTCAGTGTTTGAGCATTATACTGTACTAGTCTGTATACTTTATATCCTTCAACGGAAAGCTGAGTAGCCTTTGATTTAGCTCTCCCCAGACAGGATGTAGCCTAAGGAGTGTTGTTAGGCGAGAGTGGTGGAAAAGGTTTAGCAATCCAAATTTACTTGAGTAAAAGTACAGAACTATTGGCATCAAAACAGTGCTTGAGTAAATGAACTAGTTAAAGTACTTTCCACCACTGGATGAGATGATGATGACGATCATGATGTTGATTTTTATATATGATTTTGATATACTGGAGATTTTCTTCACAGGAGGGCTGGGGCTTCTGGGTGCAAACTCTACTCAGAATCCTCTAGCCATCTAGCCATGGCTTATGTGTTTGACACAGGAAATTGTGTACGTTCTGTTCACTCTGGTATTTCCTATAAAGCTACTTAGGTTTTTCTTAAGAATGGGTGTGAGCTAACAGACTGATATCCATCACACATGAAACTCTGGAATGGCTGTTCCAGCACAAATAATTTACATTTTAAAACTGGTACAGTTCCCATTCAGTCTTAATGTTATTATGGGGAATATTGTACATTTTGTGTGTTTCATGTTACTGTATTCCTTATTGCTGCTGTTGTCCTGGACAGCTAGGTCTTCTTTGTGAAAAAAGGAGTTCAACACAGCTTTATGGACTCAAAAATCTGTTGTTTTGCCTTCCTGTATGGATGGGTGTTGAGAGTAGAATAAATCTCTGTTCCTTCCTTTGGTGAAATACACATTTCCATCTTGAATCTTTTTGCTGTATGGAGAGGGGTCTTCCTCTTCGGTTAAAATGGCTGTCCTACTCAGTGTCTGCATAGATCGTTTTTGGGGTCTTCCTCGGTTGTCTGAGCAGTGTGGTGACGTGTTGTTTCACCAGGAAACGCTTGTCTGAACTGGCCTGTGTAGAGAATGACGTGCATGTTTAGGAAAACGATGAGCAGTTCAAACACTTCAACCCTATGTGTAATCTTGAATGAGTCCCCCAGAGGTCTATACTATATACCAAACCCCCTCCCTTTACATCAAAATGTCTTTCCCGAAAATTAAATTAAATTAAAATTAAATTAAATAGCTCACAGCGATTAGCAATGTAACGAGTTGTGAGCTCGTAGATCAGCTTTTTTCACAGAATGTTTGCCCCATGTTGATGTTAGCACATCGTACATACAGCTGCACTGCATGCACCATACACACAAACGGATAATGTCTTACAGTACCATTACTAACATGTCCTTCAGTCGGTCTATTGTCTTCTGATTGGCTTGTGCCCTCGAGACATAGGAAGTCAGAATCACTCTGAGAAAGGAAAATAAGGAAACAAGATAATTCATGTGGGTTTTTGTCTAATTGAAACACTGACAGAGACAAAGACATGAGAGAGAGAGACAGAGAGAGAAAGTGAGGAACTGACAGTCACAGACAGAACTCACATCTCAGCCAGGATGAGTGTCATGGCGAAAGCCTCTGAGTACAGGTACCGCAGGACATTCTGGGCAGGGCGAGGTAAGCTGTCCACACAAACCCCTGTCACATTATACGCACTGGACCTTCCCCCAAATGGTCCACGACCACAAGTAGATGACAGAGAAAACCTCAGGGGGAAGAGATTAAAACGGGGAGAAATTAGACTTTTTATTGCACCTGCAATGACAATAAAGGAATTTAACTGAAACATGACATTTTCAGGACACAATATCAAGGGAACGCTATTCATTGTCTGGAGTTCTGTCAGAACATCTCACAAACCAATATTACTTCCAAACTTTTGGGCTGAGAAACACTGGCCTAGAACAAAAGGGGGACAAATGGGCTTATCATCAAAAGGTTGCTGGTTTCTGTCTATTATAAAATCAGACCTGTCTGAAGTGAGTGTTACTGTACTGTACTGTACTGTACAGTACTGTACAAGCCCTCATCTCTGGCCTGTGTGTGTGTGTGTGTGTGTGTGTGTGTGTGTGTGTGTGTGTGTGTGTGTGTGTGTGTGTGTGTGTGTGTGTGTGTGTGTGTGTGAGGCACTTGGTGGTGAACAAACGCTATAATGCTATTTCTGTGCTCGGACCCATGCAGCCAGGGACTCACATTGCTGGGCAATGGAGTGGCTGCACCACTCAAAAACAGTGTTCCACTGGGAGTGGTGGAGTGTGTGTTGTATTTCAACTTGAACGTGAATTCACATCAAGGACATTGAATACAGTTTCATGAGCAGACACAGTGGGTGAATGTTCCATCCGTTTCTTACTGGTGGAGGGCAAATCCCAGAGAGACAGCGGCCAGGGTGAGGCCCAACAGTAACATGAAGTGGAACAGGACGGAGGAACTGGAGGCTCGGAACACTTTCTGCTTTGGAACACAGCACCGCAGAACACAGAACTGTGGTGGAGCAAATGAGACACGAGCACATGGAAACAGAGGTGCGGGAACAACAAGAAAGAAAAGTAGAGAGAGATTGAAGGAGAGAGTTAGAGAATGAGTTACAAATGTATACAGAGTAGACAAAGGGGAATATCTACAGTTTATATAGAGAACATACAGAGATAGAGAGGGAGAGAGAGAGAGAGAAAGAGAGAGAGATGAAAACTATTAACATCAATCAACCAACCTTTTTCATGTAGAATGTAGCCGCCAGTTTGACTGTACCAAAAAATGGCAAGAGGGGGCAGTAGTACACACCAACCCATAAAAGTGTCTGATTCGACACCTGGTTCAGGACATTGTGGGTGATCGGGAAGTAATTTTTGCTTGCCAGCTGTCCCAGACAGGATTCAGGGTACATCTTCTGCAACATCCTATGTGAAAGAGTAATGAAAAGTAGCTTGGGACAATGAACAATGAATAAATATAAATAATAATGAGTACAGTTAGCCTTGCCCTGTAGGGACATTTATATCGCAATAGTGTAAGTTTAGGTCCTCTCCTGTCAAAACATATACTTTTTTAAAATTGATTAATAATGAATTTGATCATCTTTGTGGTCACAAATATACACACAAAATGACAACAGCCTGGAGTTTGAAACGACATTTCATTACAGAAAGATCAACGCAGATAAGATAAGGAGACTAGAGGTGGTTGATTTGTTTTTTTCAAACTTACATCCTTGGCAGATTCACAAGGAAGGTCTCGCAGAAACAGGTCAAGAAGTCAAACACTATGAATTTGTAGATCTCTTTACCAAACTGGTTCTCCGGGCACTATAGGCACACACAAAACTAAATTTATATTGCAAATTGCATATGTACAAATCTCTAAACGCTTCACACCATGAGCACTGGTTCCCAAACACTGGGCCGGGACACATTTGTGGGTCGCGGACACATTCATTCATTATTATTATTTCAAAACATTTCCAAAAAAGTGTAAAATGTAATTAAAAACTAATTCAATAATTCAATGATTTCAGTAATTCCATGAAGAAATAAAAGAAAACTCCTCAAATGTTTAATTAGTAGTGAAAATAGCCTATCTACAAGCGCACAACACGGCGCAAAATGACATGTTGTAAGCTTATAGATCTTCTATTTTCACTAGTTTGGGTCACAGGCTAAAACATTTGGGAACCATGGTGTACAGTATGCTGTATTATACAATATTCAAAAACAAAGTAAATTCCCTGCACACAAAACCTTTATATACACATTTTGGGACAAAATGTATTATGCGTGTGCATACGCACAGCGCCACACACGCATATGTAAACAGTAACAACACATGGAAATCTACCAAGAGTATATAAGAAAACCAGAACACCAGGCTTTTTTTAATTTAATATTTAGCGCCTAATCCCTGATTATCAACACTATACAGTTTTGTTTTGTTGTCATGTTTTGTTGTTCAATCCAGTTTAACTGACCTTCTGTTCTAGACAGGTGGAGAACAGGGAGAACATATAGATGCCCAGAGAAGCCAGCTTCAAGAAGATACTCCTGGAAACAAAGACATGGTGACTCGCTAACCTAATGTTTGCAATATAGCAGCATGGCCTATTGACCAGTGTTGATTTCGTCGACCAAAACTAAGACGAAAAATGTTCGTCGACTACATTTTTCCACTGACGAAAACTAAATGGAAACTAAATGAAAACTGAGCTATGATGACTAAAACTAAGACTAAATATACTGACAATCCAGTGGACAAGAGATCCAGTATAAGTCATTACATTTTCAGTCATTGGTTGCATGCTGAAAATAGCCAATCTACAAGCTCACAACGCGTGCTTGTAGATCGGCTTTTTTCAGCAAGTGTAAAAACAGTCATTACGACGGCATCAAGGCCTGACAAAATACATTTTAGTCGACTAAATCAACTGTAGATTTAGTCGACTGAAATCCTATGATATTTAGTCGACTAAAACTAGACTAACACTAAAACATTCCAGGTGACTAAAATGTGACTAAAACTAAATTAAAACTATTCAAGAGAATATGACTAAAACTAAAATCTAAATTTGCTGCCAAAACCGACACTGCTATTGACCTATACCAGAACAGGCCTCCTAGTATGCACCATCCATCCTCCTATCCTCCTGTTATCCAGAGGTCACAGGTTTGATTCCTGCCCCAGCTTCAACACACAGGTTAGTGTAAAAGTGTAAAACAGTGGGTCAAATTATTTATTTGGTACATGCTCCCTTAATTTGTAATTTCAGAAGAGGGAACAAGAATATAATATAAGGAAAGAACAAGATTCTATTGTGGCAGAGTCTCCTGACTTGAACATAT
>NC_137864.1:30690041-30731912 GCF_963924005.1 Protomyctophum bolini
CGCGCACACACACACACACACACACACACACACACACACACACACACACACACACACACACACACACACAGAGAAAATGGACAGAGAAAGAGCTATATTAATGGAGAGAAGGATGGAGAGATCGGATACAGGTAGATGTGGAAACACTGGGGCACTATTTTGCGAGTCTAATTACCAGGTCTTATGTCTTAACTTAAGACCTGGAGGTGTGTCCATGCTGTTTTGAGGTCATGGCACCATGGTGTGGCTAATTCAGGGCTGACCGTCCTCAAAATAGCGAAATAGCATTGGCCACGCCCCAGGTCAAGACATAAGACCTGGTGATTATGTAAAATAGGACCCCTAATCACTTATTCATATTGTCTCTGTACATCATAATAAAAACAATACCACAAGTTGAAGCGCCCCAAAACCACCACATGCCAGTAATACACATCATTATATATTGTATAATGTAGAATGCTGATGTCGACACTGTTGTATGCTGAAGTATGATGGTCACCTGTTGCTCCTCCCTCTGTAATGTGACCGTGGAATAGATCAAGTAAGATGCTCCAGCCAGCAGAGTGAGCACCAGCAGGTTTAAGACCACCCTCAGCAGGTAGAGACGCACCCACTGTCCCGTCGTCCTCTCTGACTCACGCTGGCAGAAACTCTGCTCCTCTAGGTACAGCTGTGGAGTGTGGAGACATCAGCGTCAACTTTGTGTGTGTATGTGTGTGTGTGTGTGTGTGTGTGTGTGTGTGTGTGTGTGTGAGAGTGAGTGAGTGAGTGAGTGAGTGAGTGAGTGAGTCTGTGAGTGAGTGAGTGAGTGAGTGAGTGAGTGAGTGAGTGAGTGAGTGAGTGAGCGAGCAAGCGTGCGTGCGTGCGTGCGTGCATGCATGCGTGTGCGTGCGCAGGAATGTGTGTATGTGTATACGTGTGTGTATGCATGCACGTGCTGTGTGCACTCCACGTGCGTTTGTGTTATCTGTTCACCTTGAGGTCATTTCTGATGATGCCTTTTTTTATCCGTGCCCCATCAGGGTCCTGTATGTTGAAGTCCCATCCACAAAACGCCTTGTAGCTCACAATGTCATGGTAACGGTTCCCCAGGAACCGACTGTGTTTGTAACCAACTACCATTCTGTCACACAAGAGTACAGCAACAGCATCTCAGAACAGCTCGCATATAGAATACTACTTGCACAACATTCTGTTTTTTCTAATAATTGTACTGAGAATTAGGTCAGCGATTCCCAACCTATTGGACCCAAAGTGTGGGTCATCATTATTGCAAGTGGGCCCCCAAATCTATGTACAAAAATAACTTGATAGGCCTACCGATTCGATCAATTGGTTATTACATTTTTAAGTGGCACAGATCCAAAAACATTTGGGAGCCACTGACCAATAAGCAATTTGCCATTTTTTTCTTTTTTTATTGATAGGTTACAGTAATTAGACAGGAAAGGGGGAGAGAGATGGGGAGAAGACATGCGGCAAAGGCCGACAGGCTCAGGACGCGAAACGCCATCAGGCTGGATTACCAGCCTATAGGTGCCTGGACCGCTCAGCCGCGTATTTTTCAATACTTTCAATGAGCACTAACTATGAGACCTAGCAGAACATGTCTGTCTGTCTGTCTGTGTGTCTGTCTGTCTGTCACGCTGTAACACCACCTGCCCGCCACCAGATGGCGCAGCTGTATCACACACACACACACACACACACACACACACACACACACACACACACAAAAAGCTGCGTTCGCTTCCCGCGTTTGCGCGTCTTACTTGTGTTACTAGTATGTTGTTTGGGACTGACCTGCGGACCACCAGGATGAGACTTAGGAGGAGCAGGGTGAGGATTCCACTGAGGTACAGGAGAGCTGTATTCAAGCATGGCAGCTTCAGGGAACCTTGTGTGTAAAAACTGTAGAAGACCGGAGAACGTTGCAGAATACCCTGAAGAACAGAGAGAAAACGGGACAGTGATGTCAGTGAGTGATGATCCCACTATTTAAATGGTAAATGGTGCATTATATAGCACCTTTATCCAAAGCGCTTTGCATAGATTGTGCATTACATTCACCCACACATTCATACACAGATGGCAGTGGAAACCATGCAAGGCACCAACCAGCACATCAGGAGCAATTAGGGGTTCAGTATCTTGCTCAAGGACACTTCGACACTAACTCTGGGGAGCCCGGGTCCATCCGGCAACTCTACCCCTGAGCCACCGCCACACCTGTAAACCTGTGATGTGACAATAAAACTGAGTCAGGCACGCACGCAGGTGCGCGTGCACACACGCACACGCACACGCGCACACACACACACACACACACACACACACACACACACACACACACACACACATACTCACTGTTCCCAGGAAGAAGTCAAGAACTGAGTCATTGGCATTGAAGTTCAGTGATTCTAGAGGTGAAATAAATCAAGAAGAAAGCAGTTTACTTTTAATAATATATACTGTATACAGTTCTAATAAAAAATACTTGATGTATAGATAAATCTGTAAGTGTACTGATTGTATATATGTAATATAACTTCTACAATTCCAATTCCGACTAAATTATGCCCCCCTCTTATTTATTGTTTACTCATTGCTGATGTGTTTTTTTTTTTACGGTCAGAATGTGTGCCCCAGCCTTTTTTCACCTTTTACCTTACTTATATAATTATTGTTCTTAGCTTGTTCTTTCATTACAATTCAGTATTAGCTCTATTATTATCTCATGGATGTTGTATTGAAACAGTGCTTGTTAGCACTATATTCTTGCAGAACATGCCACATAACATTTCGCTCCCATCCTGTATGAGTAGTGATTCTTGATCAATATTACAGCTGCATGTGGATATATGTATGAAAATGAAAGCCATTAATAACTGTATTCTTATAACCAAATCATTTATTTTAGTGCTGGTAGCATGACTCACCAGAGCTGTTGCCCCTGCCATAAAACGTGGTTGGTCCTAAAATGAATGCTGATATGATGACACAGTGGAGGAGGTTCAAACAAAGCAGATACCTCAGGAACACAAAGTAGGCATTGACGCCTACACCAAATCTACCTGTAAAAACAACAAGAGGAGACGATTTCATGGTGTCTCGTCTTGTTGTAACATTTGTAGGCCTATACTCTCAGAGTGAAATTAGCATTTAAGATTTACTGTGGATAAGCTCAAGGGTGCCACAACCCCTAGGTCAAATTATATTATAGAGCCCAAAGGATGATCTGGTGAAGTTTCTCTCACTTTCAATGGTGTGGAGAACATTTCTCCATGGCAACAGGTTCAGCAAAGCCTCTCCCATATTTGCCCACACTCTCTTCCTGTTGATACTCTGGCTCTGCCTCCAAGATTCCCAATAGCCAATTGTTCTTCTCTCTCGTTCATACTCCAGCTTCCTCCACTCCCTCATTGGCCAAATGGAAAGACATTAGGGGGGGGGGGGTGGGGGTATGCTGGTTTAAATTGTACCATGTGTTGTGTTATATATATATCATAATAGGTTAGATTGGGTATATTCAGCTTACAAAGAACTTCAACAGTAGAAAATGTTTCAATTCAGGACCCGTTCTGTCCCAAACAACCAATCGTACTAGTAAGTATTAGCTACTAACTTTGCTATGTAGTAACTAGTAATTACCGTACTAGTCATTTTTCTAACAAGACAAGAGCTAAGAAACAACATAGACAGATGTCCTTCTTCTTGCGTGACTTAAATTTGTGTTTAAATAGTTTTTATTAATTTTATTTATTTTCTTTCTTCTTTTTCTTTCTCTATTAAACACTTTAGATCAAGATCTATTTCTGTGTGGAGTTTGCATGTTCTCCCCGTGTCCCCTAGGGTAGGTACCCTCACAAAAACATGCAGTAATCCTGGTCTCTAAACTGCCTCCCCCTGGCCAGCCGGGGCGCCTGATGGAGGGGAATGGAACTGGTTGGAATAACGTGTTCCTTCCACACGCTACGTCCAACCAGGGAAACTCCCCCTGTCAGGTGTAAAGGAGCAACTTGGACACTCAGGCATGAAGGAAGCATGAGTTCAAGTCCGTTGCTCTCCCCAGGTTGGCGGAGGGTGTGTAGAGCCCAGGATCACATTAGATAATTGACACAGGGGTGAAAAATGGGTTACAAAATCGTGGGATAAAAAATATTAAAAAAAATAAGATCTATAAGATCAACCATAATCCCAAATGGGTTGACAGTATGATAACAGGACAAAAACTAAAAGTATATGCAAATCATGAAATACATTTAAGCCAAAGGGGCATAAGGACAGAAAGTATATACAAATCATAAGTACCTATTTACAGTTTTACACCAAATTGAGTATATTAAATAAAATTAGTTTTGAATCTCTCACCAGGCCTCTCTCCTCTCTTGCATAGGCACAGCCAGGTTCTTGTGAGGTTGCATGTATGCCTTGTCCCTGGCTCCACCAGAAAAGGGGCCGTGGCTGAACTTTTCCCCAGCATTGGGCTTTTCCTCTGGGCCGTTGCAGGCTCCATGTTCCCCATGTCTTGCCTGCTGGGGCCGAGCAGCCTGGGAGCTTGGCAGCTGGTCGAAGATCTCAGTGTGATAGTAGACATAGTCATCAGACACGCTGGACATAATGCTAGAGCGAACACTCTCCTCTTTGGAAACAAAGAAGGTGCACATTATGGAAAATGGCGTGAGAGATTAGTGATAATAACTTTAACAACTTTTTATAGCAGTGCTTAGACAATGGCAAACAATGACACACAAAGTCAAATAATTATAATACAATAAAAAACAAATAGAGTAATAGCAAAATAGACGCAAACCGTACATTGTGTGACTTGAAGGAAATGAGGACAGTCATATTCGACTAGAAAAGGCAGATGTAACACGTTTGTGTTTAGGTTTAACTGATCAGGAAGTAGCTCAACCCCACCATGACGAAATAGACAGATGTTCGTTAGAGGAAGATTATTCTTCACTTTATTTAGGAGAGATTTGAGAACCCAAAAGTTAATGGTATACTGTAGTAAATGTAACAAAGTATATGTAACCTGAATATATTCCAGAATATGTATATATATGAATGTGAATATTTATAATTTACTCTCTTACTATGACTCTCTCTTTCTGTATCGCTCTCTCTCTCTCTCTCTCTCTCTCTCTCTCTCTCTCTCTCTCTCTCTCTCTCTCTCACACACACACACACACACACACTCACACACACACACACACACACACACACACACACACACACACACACACACACACACACACACACACACACACACACACACACACACACACACACACACACACACACTCTCTCTCTCTCTCTTAGATAGCATTTTATGTAGACTTATAGCATTTTATGTAGACATATCACTTATAGTATATGCATAGTTTCATTACCGATATAGATATACCACTTTTACATTCTTAGCTTACGTATGATTCATGATAATTAACTCTCTATCCCTCTCTGCACACATAAAACACAACAGAAGATATTATGCCTACCTGAGAGGATCCTTGAGTTTACAGTTTTATGTGCGTCCATGTTATTGTCCCAGCAAACATTTAAACACAAGTGCGTAGACGATACGTAGACATCCACATCCACTAACCCACCGCCCACATTATAGCAATTGCACAAAAACACTTAGGTTCTGGTGGCAATTGTATGAAACAAACGAAACCTCAGTTGGGTATGTTTCTGTGCGTTACACAGCACACTCACTGATCACTTAAAAACCACAAACATTAAGGCAGCAGAATATTGATCTGGGGTAAGTGCTGTTGTACTGATCCGCCTGGTAAGATTTAAATTCTGGCAGATGGAAGAGATGCTACATCAGTCATAAAAAACAGGAAGTCATGTTACAGGATGTAGGCATGTGTGGTTACTTTGGTGGCTGAAACAAAAAGTGCAAACTTTATGTTAAATAACAACAGCACAGTCACACAAATGCTAAATCACAAGCACAGACAGACACGACTGAAACACACACTCACGTGTGTGCGCACGCGCACACACACACACACACACACACACACACACACACACACACACACACACACGCACGCACACACACACACACACACACACACACACACACACACACACACACACACACACACACACACACACACCTTAACTTAGATAGCATTTTATGTAGACTTATAGCATTTTATGTAGACATATCACTTATAGTATATGCATTGTTTCATTACCGATATAGATATACCACTTTTACATTCTTAGCTTACGTATGATTCATGATAATTAACTACTTTTTTATGATGTATTGCCAATGCATTTTGGATGCCTAAATTGTAAATTGTAGAAAACACTCCAGACTACAGTTAAACCATATTAATGCCTTGTTGCCTTTTCAGTGTAATGTAATCAGGTGACCACTTTAAACCTTATTACTGCAATCCTGTTTACTCATCAGCCAACATGCCTTTCATGTGAACTGCATGGAACATATAGCAGAGTTCCAGTGAAATTTGAAGCAATATACAATGTGGTCACTAAATCTTAAAGACCAATCAGGAGCCGGCCAGGCTGTTACCACTGATTCCACCACAGAGTCGACACATCATGGGGCATCCGTCATCTGAACATCAGCATTTACATACATACTGAAGTCAATTCCCGTAGACTGAAGTCAATTCCCGTAAGCACTGTATGATTTCAACATACATGACGTCCACCTCACCATTGTACAGCATTTTGTAACATATTCCCCCCCTCTGTTTACTGACAGACAGTGCTGCCTTTTTTGAAAAAGGCAGTCCCGTTTACTGACACAAGCAGTGGGAAAGCTGAAAGGGATTGATTCAATATTGGTGGCCGGGTCACCTACAGTAATGAAGGTTCTGTGATAGTGTTTGGAGACAAGGAAGGGGCACATATTGGTCCAGAGATTGCCACACCACCATCTCTTGAAACAGTATGGTGTCTCTGGGTTAGGAAAAATTATATATTAACATAGCCACCCAGCATTATATTTATATTACATACTTAACCAGCATGGCAATAACTAGTTCAAGTTTCATGAATAATAAATGATTTCAGGTTGAGAATATTACATGAATCATGATAAATATGGCTTGTCTTATATTCTGGACGTGCTGACTCCTGTCCTGATACTTTACAGCTCTAGAATAGCCTAGAAGCCTACTGTAGAGTGGTAAAGTGTTCTAATGATGTGATCCTAGGACATAATGGTTCTTTGTTTGGCTCAGTTGACTTGATTGACCGCATAGGAGGGAAATAACTGCAAATTGGCCTGAAAACTCAGCTGAGACCAAATGTGGAGGTAGTTAGTTTCCCTTCTCTTTTGTGCATATGTTTGGGTCCCCATGACTTTTTGGTGTTTAAGCTGTTTTACTGTACTACTTGCTGTTTACTTTTTGGTATTTAAGCTGTTTTAATGTACCACTTGCTGTTTAGATTTCTGACAATAAAGTGTGTGCATTAGCATAATTATGCAGTTTATGCAGGAATTTGAAAAGAGAGATTATAATTAGGAAGTGTTTGTGGAAACAACCATGTTTGTCAGTTCTGAAGACCAGCATCAGTCAGTCATAGCATAAGTATTCCATCACTCCATGCATGTTTATTCTCCATTTGAAGGTGTGGCCAGATACCCAGGTAGCTAGCTAGTAGGCCGACAAGAGAGGGGAACCACTAGTACTACTACTACTACTACTACTACAACAACAACAACAACAACAACAACAACAGCATACAATAATATAACTTTTCTCGAGGACATATGTCACCTAACTAGCCATACAAAGGTAGGCCTATTTGACTCATTCTTTCGTAGTTCGGGTAGTCGTTTAATGTTTTTTCTTAGCGGCACATTGCGCAATAGTTGGCCTACACATGACACTGCAGTGTGAAGGTTTATAATGCCAGGTCTACACACCCAGCATTGCAATATTGCTGTTTCGTGTGGTTACTTTGACGTATAATATTAATGTAATGCAATATATATTGGTCTGAGACTCACAAACGATAGTGGGCACTGGGCAGCAACACAGACACAACAGTTAGTACAAGTTGCACTGCAGTACCCCAGGTCGAGGGCAGAGATTTCAACCGTGCAACAGGACCGAACCATTTGCGGAAACATTTCTTCAAAGTTAATTTGTACGCATTCAGAGGTGGGTATCAGGCTAACCGTAATATTATTGGAGGTAAACGTACGTGCTGATTTTGCCTAGGTTTAAGGTTTCTCTTCTCAGACAGTTTGTAAACAAACTTTAGGATTATAGTGTATCCACCCCAAGGAAAATGGTTGCGCCCGGTTACACATGCCGACGGGGTTCTATTGTGACTGACTGACGGGCTGCGCTGCAGCGCAGATTAACAATAGGAAACAACCGGTTGGACAAGTTTAGTTTGCAGACTTTTCACACTGGGTGAGTGAACTGAAACTAACCGTTTGTTTACTTTATTATTGCTTGTTTACAAACGCGTCGTTATAGTGGAATTGCATGGGTGATATGGCGTTATTGGCGTATAGTAGGCATGTTGCTGTTTCGGGAGCATTTGACAGATTGTAAACACAGGGAGCACTGTTAACGTATAGTTGTATATAGCCCTGAAACATGAAATCATGGCAGTCATGTTTCAGGGCTAAGTTGTATATAGCCCCATATGTGCCCTCTCCCTACTACGCTCATTCTACAGAATGAGCGTAGGGAGAGGGCACATATGGGGCTAAGTTGTATACTGAATACCACAGGGTAGACAGTAGTTTTTGATTGACTGTCGATGTTTTCCAGGGGAAGGTGTCCGAACAACAGAACAGGTCCTGTTCTGTTCGGCGAAATGTGTACATTTACGATTATTTTATCAGCGCCTTGTCCAGATGTTGTCACCACCAGTGCACCAAGTGCATAGCTCAGGACATTAGACCAGAGCTAGTTGAATATAATTCACTGTGTGTGTGTGTGTGTGTGTGTGTGTGTGTGTGTGTGTGTGTGTGTGTGAGAGAGAGAGAGAGAGAGAGAGAGAGAAATGCTAGACTTTGGTTGACTATCCTTTGAGTTTAAGGAGTTTATAATAGCTAGTGAGTGCAGTGACTGACCTCTGACAGAGTTTGAGATATTTCCACGATTGTCACTTAAACGCACTTGTTTTGTAGAAAACTACTGTGACATCATATCCTACATGTACAAATGATCATTTTGTGCCAATAAAGTTAGGCTATTTTGTACTATTATACAGGACATGTATATTTTCATAAGAAGACTCACAGTACCAATAGTATTGCATATTGTAATGCACAATACTGGGAGATTTGTTGAAATGTAATCTTGTGTTTAACTGATCGTGCTAGTTATTATTGGCACACTGTAGCCAAAAGGCAAATGTCCACATCTGTGTATAATGTTTCCTCCTCTTGCAGAGCATAGGAAAACCTCCCACATACAATATTGCTGTGCTCCAGGGAGTACTGGCTCTGGTTAGGAGTTTACAGTCTCTGTGATCTAGCCATGTAGCCAGCAAAGAGCCTGTGACTTTGTTGTGAATGAAGTGTGTGTGTGTGTGCTTGCTTTCTCAACTCTAATAACAAATTGAACATTCTAATCTATAGTATATACCTCCATTCTCTCTCCTTCCTGTGTTTTCCAGTATACTCTTTGTGAAGTCCTTTATCTGGACATGGGCTTTTTCAAAGTTCCTTCCCTCACAATCCAGTACGAAAATAGTCAACAGTAACACCACAATGCCTGTGTACCAAAATAGGTCTGAGCTCAATACATCCCTGTAGTTGTTTGTTGTCAAAACAGCAAATCTGAAGCTTTTTGTAATAGACAATCAATGGATTTGATCATTTATTCGCTTTGCTGCTTGACTGTTTACAAGCTGGTCATTGATGACATCATGTGGGTGTGAGTCACTGTTTCAACTTATATGACATGCTGTAAACAGCATGCAGTGCTTCATCCACATTGTTGCCCCCACCCTTTCATATGACGTACAGTAAATGGCTAATTGAAAACAGCAGGGACAACCCCTGTAGCTGAGCACTTCTCCTTCCCCCTGTTGGACGTCTGTTGGAACTCTGGAAAGTTAATTGACCCTTAGTTTGTCAAGACAAAAACATCTCCCAGGCTGTACGTCAACCTGGAGAAGACAATCGGGGCCAACTCTTTGCCAACTTTGATCTTTTTGACTACATTTTCTGTGTTCCATGTTCCAACTTAATGTGTGTGACCCATTAATGGTTTATTCATAACCATCTCTTTGCGGTCATATCATTTCTACTTAACATTCTCGTTGCCACTACATTCATGTTTTGTAGTTTACTTTCTTCCTTCCTCTAATCGACACTAAAGACACTCTGTAAACAGAGAAGCAGTACATCTGAGCTCCATCATATCCTACTCTGTCTTTCCCCACTGTGTTTTGTTTGGCCCTAGTACAGTTTAACTGTGAACTCTGTCAGACTGAGTTCATGCAGTGACTCCCCCACCCCCCGCACCAAGCCCTTCACTTCCTTCACCCCCAGTGTCCTAGGACATTTGTGATGGCTATTGTGCACGGAACACACACAGACACACACACACACACACACACACACACACACACACACACACACACACACACACACACACACACACACACACACACACACACACACACACACACACACTTACTTCATGGCCATGCTGGTCACACATTTGGAAGAGTGACAGTGATGGGATGGAGAGAATGACTAGCTAAACCAGCAATGCTGAAGACATCTGTTTCACTCCAGCACTGTGTCTACTGTCTATATTGTCCGTCTTTGGACTTGCTGAAGCAGAGACTGACATGAACTAATAGGGATTGTGGAAGCAGGAAAAATGGACTGAACAGAATACAATGGAATGGAGACAGAATACAAACAACAATGTTCATTTTTGTTGGCACAGCACTTTTGTCTGGATACTAAGCAGTATTACTGCCAACAGAGCAAAAATAACAGTCATTGAATGAATAGTAAAATAGTACAAAATTTTACTTCAAAGTTAATTGACTACGCTCCTTATGCTACTTAAATTTCACAGTAACATCCTCAGTGATAATTTAATCAAGATGATGGAGCTTGCGTAGTGCATACAGTACCACAATGTAAATATTAAGCCTTCAGGCGTTGTTTTTGATCATGCATTGTATATGAATTCAATCAATCTCAATCTTGTGTGACCAAATGTACTTTGTAATCTATGTATTGGAGCTTTATACGTTAGATTCTTACATTGTGGATAAGCCTGTCAGCTACAGTAAATATAATCTACAGTATAATGTCATGTAAAATTAACTGGAAAATTACTGCAATATATATTTTATTATTTTTTAAATCACACCCATGCGAAGTGAGGGGCGCTCTTATCATCATACATCATAATACATCAACTCATTCCGGCCAATTAGGATTTGCATCCTCACCTTCGTCTTCAAGGTTTGTGTTTACAAAAACACTAAAAACTGGCCATTCATTATCAATGGCATGTCAATCAATGTCAATTTAAGGACAAAGTTTGTGTTCACATTAAAAGCTGGACATATAGGGGCTAGTGCCCCTCAAATTTGAAATAGCCAGAAAAGTATGTTTGTAGAGCAGGCGAACAGAGCCGTACAGTCAAATGTTCTCATTGTTGGTGAGTGAATAAATGCATTGAAAAGAGATAATTAAATGTCTCACTTTGATGTTACAGGACAATAACTGGGAAAGAACCCCACTGGCTAATTTTAGCTAACAGTCAGAGCTCTGCACTGCCCCCTGTCTATGCTGCTGGTAGTGATGATGTCACAATAGTCAAAGACAAATGTACTGTAACAGAAAAACAGAGAGAACCCAGAGCAGGACACACACACACACACACACACACACACACACACACGCGCGCGCACTAGCACTGCCACAAAATATGAACAAACATGCACAATACAATACATTCAATTGATTACTGCAGTAATTTGTCCAGAAAAGTGTTCTGTCAGTACAGTACTATTGTCATGATGTCTGTGACTGTCTCTGTACTGTATTGACTATACCTTGGATGTACAAAGGTTTGTTTCAGTGATCTCTCTTTGTGCAGCTGTACAATTCAAATCAACGTTTGATTGGAGTTCAGTGCAATGTAGTGCTCTTGTTGTGACCGAAGGTCGCAGTTAACTATGGAATTGTGCATTTCCCATCAGTGTATCACTCAACATCCCCATACATATGGTGCCCAGGTCTCGTGACATCACGTGACATCATCAGGGATGGAGATCCTTTATGTCATAGTAAATGTGACCTGCTGTCGCAATTAAGATCAGATATCCCTGATGTCATCAATATTAGTATATGGATTATGTCTGAACCTGTTCTGACATTCCATACGTTTATCCTTCCCCCTCCTTACTCTTCGATGTCTCCCTTTTGACTGATACCTGTCCATTTTAAACTCTAGATGGGCCTGCCCCAAAAGTTCTTACTGTTCTGGTTCTTACTGTTCTAGTGCTATATAGTCTTGCTGTACTTTTCAGTCCAAATCATTCAGCGGCACTGGTGGTAAAGCTACAGTTGACAGACTGAGTCATACACTAATTAACTTTAATGTAAATAAATTCTGAACACTCTACAGACAAGGCTAGCTTATTGACATTTATATTCATGATTAAATCAATGTTTTATATATTTATTATTCTTATTCAAATTTGCCAATGGATTTTTTTGTCACTGCTGTTATACCCTACTAGCTCATTGACTAACAGGCATTGATTGCCCCAGACTGTAGATTCACTAGCAAGCACATAGACAAAGTTCACCCTCTCTAGAGTCTAGTCCCCACATGGCTTCCTTCCCCTGAACATAGAAAATTATGTTCCGTGTGTAGACTCTTGAACCACCCTAGACTCTGTAAAAGATAAGATAACAGGAAATGGGTTCTCTTGGTCCTTGAAGGTTGGACATTTGCATGGACAGTGCACAGAACACAAAGTAGAATAGAATACAAAATCCCAAAGCTTGTGGTTTTATAAAACAACATACTGCAACACCCAACAGATAAACCATAAGGTTATCTGTTGGGTGTAGTAAAGTAAAAACACAATAATAAATACTAATTTATGGTAGACAGTTTCAGACATATACTTTGGCACACCAATACCACATTGACAACGCATCCATGCATGCACGCACCCATGCACGAACGGACGCAACACAAGTGCTGTTGTTCAAATCCCCCAAAAACAGAATGACGCGATTCACAGAGCTGTGACAATGAATCATTCTGTTGCTCTGTTCTCATGAATATTCCCACCATCAGCCATGTGACTGTTGACTCTGACCACTCAGCCCTCAGTAGAGTGACAATAGAACGATCCTGAGAGTCCTGACTGGACATTATGACATCATAATGACATAACTTCTAGTCACAAGCTCAGGTATGCGGTCAGGTGCGAGCTGGCTCAGAATAAAATATATCAAAAATAATTTTAAGTAAAATAAGTATAACATCTTTATTACTTGCGCAAGCAGAGCGCGCATGTAATAATTTCGCCCGGTCCGTGTGCACCGTCCCAGCCAACCCGCCACGTATGCAAATAAAACAGCAAATTTGTGCCTGGTTTGCTGGGACCAGATTACATAAATGACCATATTTCTTACGTCATCATTTAGAGCTAGTCATACGTATACTATATATAATCAGTAAAAATAAAATAGCAAATTGTGCCTGATTTGCTGGGACCAGAGTACATGGTTTGTATATGGATGACTAGCTCTCAATGATGACGTAAGAAACATGTACATGTACAGCCAAAATAATGTGAAATATGTAGAGCATTATTATTATTCTTATTCATTTTGCTAGCTGTAGTTACCGGTATAATAATAATTTCTTCTGTTTTCTACCCAATATAACCACATTATAACCATATAAAATGAAATGGCAGTTCAGTTAAATGCTGCAATTTGTAAAAATATGACTCCTAACGTCATTGAAGTGGGACTCATCCCTGGGACTCATCTAAAAGACAATCCCTGCATCCCGGGACTCATTACATTGAAATCCTATTTACATTAATGACTATGTCTCCACATCTACATCCCTGATGATGTCACGTGACCTGGGCAGTGGGCACCATATATGGTGCCCGACCAACACACAGGAAATGCACGATTCCATAGTTAACTGCAACCTTTGGTCGCAATAAAACCTTACTTTCAGTACTTACTAGTTACTATAGGCAACTTTGGGAAAAGGTCGTGAACAAGGGCCCTCCAGGGCAGGCATCTCGGTTCTTTGCCAATTTCTCCAGCTGTCCCCATGTATGGTCAGATCTCTTCACATCTGCTTCCAGGTCCTGGTGCCAGGTGTTTCTTGGTCTGTCTCTTTTGCTTTTCTCTTTTGGATTGCATACACTTTGATGATACTGCCTGTTGTCACTCCATGGCTTGTCAACCAGAAGTCTGACACAGTACAGCTCACATCGCCGGTGAAATTATACAAAAGGCGTTTTCATGTATTTAGGTGTGTATATTATAGAAGTTGAAATGTGCTGTCAGCAGACAAGTTACAACATGACCAGAAAGTCACACACCTCTAATAACTTGGTGTATGACTGCTAACATTCCTCGTGTGTATGTATGTGTGTGTGTGTGTGTGTGTGTGTGTGTGTGTGTGTGTGTGTGTGTGTGTGTCTCTCTCTCTCTCTCTCTCTCTCTCTCTCTCTCTCTCTCTCTCTCTCTCTCTCTCTCTCTCCATTCTATCCCTCCACCCCTTCTGTCCTGTCTGTCTCCCTCCTCAATCTTTTCGCTCCTTCTTCGGCTTTCTCCTCTCCCTTCACTTTGTCTTTGCTTCTCCTCTTTCTCTCTCTCTGTCACTCAGATGGAGTCATCATCACTATGACAGGGGAGGTGAGAGCGGGTCCAAGGTCCTTGAGGGTGTGATCCCTCCCCTGTGATTGGTCAAGCACAGATTTAGACGAACCTAGACCAAAAGATAGAGAGAAAAACAATGGCTCGCAATGTGAACTTCAGCCCCCACTTCCTGGAGGCTGCACTGGAGTGAGTATTACAACTTCCTCTTTCACTTTTGTCTTCCTGCTCTCCTTTATCAATGTACCAATAATAATAAAATCACGGTTATGAATCACTAATATTGAATGATTTGCCATTTACAATTCTATTACTGCACTCTTTGTAATTGTTACCAACTACAACTACTACAGTGGTTGTCGGTTGATCTAATTGAAAATTTATGTTTAAATATTGCTGATGTCAATACAATTAACAGTGCAGCAGTACTGTACTTTTGCTCTCTATTCCTATTTAAAAGTTCTCCTTATGTAAGTTCTCTTTCTTCCCTGTCCTGCGCGTGTCTGTCCAGTTGTTGTGTGTCCTCCCAGAGACTTGGAGGCTTGGGAGACGATAAAGAGATGACAGGGTTAGCTTGGCTCTTTGATTTCTTGTTAAGACAGGAACGTGTGTAAACAACGTTTTCCCAGACCTACAGTATGAGTATGGTACACTCACTGCACTGAAGGCTATTGTAAAGCAGGCTCTACTCTAGTGTCTAAATAAAGGCACTTGTTGCTTCTCACTTAGTGTATAGTTGAAAGGTTTGGCTAAATGGAGGTAGAGGCAGGTTACAAAAAAGACACATATGTTAGTATATTTTAATGTGTGCTGTGTACTTGTGTGTGCATACACTAGGACTGCACAGTAATTCACAAATACATAACACACAAATACCCTGATAATCGCAAGACACTGCAGTTAGGTAACAGAGGGTATGCGCATTCATAAAGTGAATGGCAAATTGAGTGGCAAAGTGAGTTTAACGTCGTTTAATACAAGCATATTGGACTTTTCTGTTTGGATGTATGGGCTCAGTAGGCGTTACCGCATAACTTCCGGGTTTGATGATGATGTCACGCGCATACCCTCTATACGTGTTTATGGAATAAAGATGTTGAACTTTCAGATTAAACTGTGTGTTTGTGATTGCATTTCTTGTTTTTCTGTTTTGTTAATAATATATAACAGATTGCCTTCATGGTTCCCTTGAGCATATAGGCTTGAACCATCTGAGGTCATGTAATTCCGAAATGAGATATTAGAAAATGATCATTTAAATGTGACTACTATTTAAGTTAGTTGTCAGACCATAATTATGCATACATTTTCAAAAAGTCACATTATAGATCCACGTTTACTTTTGAGGAGAGGTCAGTGACTGAGTGACCAGTGGTACTTGGGCAGTTGGGCTATTGTGACGTGTGTCAATGAACTCTGAAAACCAGAATCGTCTCCTAATTTTCCCTCTCTCTTCATCTATCTTTTTCCAGTAACCTTTATTAGCATGCATGCAGTGAACATTGGTGACGTGTGTGTGTGTGTCTGTCAGGAGTCCTGTGGATGAGGAGGGTGTCCATGAATCTTTCAACGAGCTGGTTGAGCTCCAGCAACTACAACTGGATGAGGAGCAACGAGGTACTGTGTGTCTGTGTGCGTGTCTGAGGTACTGTGTGTGCGTGTGCGTGTCCGAGGTACTGTGTGTGCGTGTCTGAAGTACTGTGTGTCTGTGTGCGTGTCTGAGGTACTGTGTGTGCGTGTCTGAGGTACTGTGTGTGCGTGTCTGAGGTACTGTGTGTGCGTGTGCGTGTCCGAGGTACTGTGTGTGTGTGTCTGAAGTACTGTGTGTCTGTGTGCGTGTCCGAGGTACTGTGTGTGCGTGTCTGAAGTACTGTGTGTCTGTGTGCGTGTCTGAGGTACTGTGTGTGCGTGTCCGAGGTACTGTGTGTGCGTGTCTGAGGTACTGTGTGTCTGTGTGCATGTCTGAGGTTAGAGCAAAATGCCTGCTGTGTGAATACGGCCCATTATGTGTTTTGGTTTCCTTCTTCAGACACGGTGGCTCAGCTGTCCAACCCAGTTCAAGAGCCGTGGGGAGATGGTGGGAGGGGGAGACGGTGGGGTAGCAGTGAGGAAGAGGAGGAGGAGAGGGACGTTGACCCACTGATTGCTGAACGCTGGTCTGCTGCCACCCAGTCTGTCCTGTCCTCCATGCCCAGTCGCACCATCGGTAAGTACCGATGGAAAGAGAGAAAGTGATGAAAGGAGGTCTCTGAGTGAGTGACCGAACGAGTGAGTAAAGACAGACTGAGACGGGGACTCCCTGCCCAGGTGCCTAACCCTAACCTCACAGAAATGATAATGGATCTGTTTACATGATCGCGTCTGAGATGCTTTGTGTGTCTCAACAGTGCCTACTTCACGCTGGTATGCAACATGTATCACTGTTGACAGAGCCAGTCTGAAAACTAGAATTTATTGGAATGTGTTAACTTATGGAAAGTATTCTAGGCCCTATATCTTGCACCACCCCTTATCCCTAATCTTATTTGCCATTTTTCACTATTTTAAAACATTTTAAAATAGTCAATCTACAAGCTAACAATGTGTCGATGTTGATTGGCTAGTTTAAGTATTTTTAAATGTTTTAAAATAGTAAAACATGGCAAATAAGTTTAGGGATAAGGGGTTGGTACTGGAATGGATGTTTTTGCTTATTGCTGATGATCTCCTATATGCAGGTTTAATGTTTGTTCACATCACTGAAAGATGATAAGAGTGCCCCTCACTTCACACGGGTGTGATTTTTAACTAATGTACAGGATAATAAAACAACAGATATGTAGATAATACTTAGATGCCACCATTGACATTATCAGAAGAACAGTAGTAAAATAAAATGCATTCAAGTAAAAAAGAAAGAATGAAAGAAAGAATAAATGACAATAAAGCTGGGCTCTAGCTGGGACGTGCCGTGAAGCTTATCCTTCTTTCAAAGACTATTTTTAATAGACTGTTTCCCTTTCGGAACTTGAGAACAGTGATCTGCTCTTCAGATCTGAAGCATGTTCAACCGTACCATCAGAAATGTGGCTCTCTATGGGGACCTATCACGGGTCAGGCTGGAAGGGTACTGCGTCAGGCACCCAGAACTAGTGGCAAGCAAACAGACTTAATGACACTATGGAAACCTACACAGGGCAAGGCAAGAAGCACTACCTATGTGGCACAACATCTTAGCAAACAGCACTCTTGAGCTCAAGACCCTGATGAGGGGGCATGGTGGCACAGTCGGTAGTGCTCACAGCTAGAAGGTCCTGGGTTCGATTCCCGCTGTGGGCGCTGGGGGCGTGTTCCCTCCTCTGCGTCATCAGTGCCCATACTGAGGCGGGGTTGGCGAAAGGGCCTTTCTGTGTGGAGTTTGTATGTTCTCCTCGTGTCCCCTAGCCTAGGCTAGGTACCCTCACAAAAACCATGCAGTAATCCTGGTCTATAAACTACCTCCCTCTGGCCAGCCGGGGCGCCTGATGGAGGGGAAAGGAACTGGTCGGAATAACGTGTTCCTTCCACACGCTACGTCTGGCCGGTGAAATCCCCCCCTATCAGGTGAAAGGAAGCTGCTTGGACTCCTCATGCATAGAAGGAAGCAGGAGGTCAGTCCGCTGCCCCCCCCAGGTTGGCAGAGGAAGTGTAGCGCCCAGGATTACTTTAGATAATTGACACTGGGGTGAAAAAATGGGTTGCAAAACCGTAAAAAAACAAACAAAAAAAAGACCTTGATGCTAGATAGGAGAGCATGGAGGGCAGCAATTCAGGAGTCCCGGGTTGGTGTTGGCTCTGCTAGACCACACACTCTCATCGCATGAGCAGCAATCAGCTGGGTAATGCTGAAAACGGAATTTCCCCCATGGGATCAAATAGGTCTGAATGAATATTATTTATTTCCCAGGTCGCAGCCGTGGGGCCATTATCTCTCAGTACTACAACAGGACTATGCAGCTGAGGAGACGCAGGCAGAGCCGTCCTGCCATCAAAGACTTCTCTCGCTCCGCACGGCCCTCCATACGAGGGTACATGGTGGAAATGGACTTATTGGAATCTGATGGAGGAGGAGAGTGTGAGTGGAGACACAAACATGGAAACACACTCTCTCTCTCTGTATGTGCCACAGAGTGCCACAATTTTTGTATTTTTCCAGTTTTCCAGTGTCTATGAGGTGACAGTACTTCATTAGACACCCTGAAGTCGTTTTTATGTGCAATGGTGTATTAACTTTGTATTTAGGGTTTCTTCCTGGAGGCTGAACCCTTGACAGTCAAACGGGCCAATGAAATAAACAGTAATATAGTGACACCACACTATCAGCCCCTCCCCTAACCCCTCCCCCTTTATACAGCTGTGGGTGCAGCTTCAGTTCAGGTGGATCACCACCCACCAGGCAAACCAGACATATACTTAATGAACTGGTGGGCGTGCCCACATAAAAACAACATTTTAACAAATACTGTATATTTACAGATGCCTCCTTTATATAACAATAAGACCTGATGATCATGTTTTAGAGTGGAAAAAAATCACAGCACTCCATCTTCCAAAGTGGATCCTTTTACAGTTTCACGGAGTTAAATGAATACTGTGTGCAACATAACCCATACCATGTGTGACTATGCCATGTGTTGCAGGGAATAAGAGCGAGCAGCTGGTGACCAACTTGCAGAACTTGTCAGTAAGTGACAGGGTAAGGATGCTCAGGGCCATGCCACTCAGCTTGCCTGAGAAGATGGAATTCAGGTAAGTTATGGTAGGACAGTGTGTTCATGTTGTTTCGTGGTCTTTGTATGACTTTGTAATTCTCTGTCTCTCCCACCTTTTTTCTCCGGTCTCTCTCTTTGTCTCTCTCTCCCACACTCTTTGTCTCTCCAGGAGGCAGGCATTGGATAAGCCGAGGCGTTCCTTCTCCAACAGCAAGATCCACTGCTGCAAGCAGCTCAAGTATAACATCATCACCGTGAGTCGCCATCTCTCGCCTATTCTTTATTTTGCCACTACTTCCTGTATTTCATGTCCTCCACTCATCTCGTCTGTTAACAGGATATCTTGAGCAACTGGTACAAAAGTCGATTCCGAGGTTGAGACAGAACTGAATAAAGTGTAACCAAGTGTAATGTCTGATCAAATTCCCATTGACGTGGATGGAATTTAAGTTTTTCTGCTGCCGAAGGACGGGAATTTGCGACACATGCTAGCCCATTACTTACGCATTGGCTTAAAAATGCGCTTAAAAACAGAGAAACGTTCGGCGCCTGGTGCATTTGTCTGTCTGTCTGTCCGCTGACTTTGAGCCACTAGTCAAGGCCAGGAGGATGTAATCAACAGGGCACAGGTGTGTGTAATTCACAAACAATGTTAAGACGTGTGGAAAACCAATACCATGTTCTACTTGATTTTATCGGCAAGCTGTGACAATAACCTTGGACAAAGGTGTACTAACTGTATCAGCTGTGTGAGAGAGGCTGCATGCATCATGCATTAGAAGAGGAGTCTATGGGCACTGAGACAGTTCTGAAAGTTGTGAAATGTTTTGAGTTCAAATAGGGTTTTAGAAAATAGTGTGGCGACTGGTACACACACCCAGGAGACAGAAGGACGTTTGCCTATTCCAAGGCGTTTAATCACAAAAGTAAATTCAACAAACAGTGGTTTTAGCCACCACTTTCATGTAATGTCAATGCAAAGCAGGTAATATAGACAGTTATGTTCAGTTCCTCTTTCTCTCCGCACGATGGTGCTCTACGATCGTTGTCTCGGGACCAAGTCTCTGGACTTCAACGGTCGTCTGAGAACGTGATTAAACACAGTCTGTCTTCTGCCCTGTGGCATTCAATAAACACGGGAAGTATATTCGCTACTCAGCTTAGGACGAGTGCTCTCGCTCCGGTTCCTCCACCGTGTACTGGGGTCGTAGTATTACTCCGTCCTTTTCCATCCCATGTATGGATAATACATGGGATACGCCCTTAGCGCGTCCGTCGTAGAAGCCTGGTAGGGCAGAGGACAAGAGACAATCAATATTGTAGGAGCCAAAACTGACCTAAAGCACATTTTGAGTGATTTACAATATTATTGCATTTTTGTTTATTATTATTGTGTGTTATAACAAGGTGATAGTGTTATTATTATCAGTATTTACATTTTGGTATTGTTGGTTTGTTTACTAATATTAGGTGTTGTTGCAATATGTTATGATACATTTCTAAATATACTGTGTTATTTTGAGCGATATAACAGCTGCATGTGAGATGGTCCAGTGACGTCAGAGAAAAGGGAAAGTGAGTTCAGAGTTGAGTTGATGCAACAGTGGAACGACACAAGTTTTTGACCGTAAACAATTCGTAACGTAACGTAAGCTAAAGGAATCTGTAAACTAAAGGAATCGTGTTTTTATTATTTTTCTTTGATATTGTTTAAGCCAGTCAATTGTTTTCAAGTGGATACTTTTTGAGAGAAGCTCAGGAGGATTCTGTTTGTGGATGGAAATAAGGGATTGGATTTTGCAATAAATTCCCATAAAGTACACAACGACGATCTCCGCCATTCATTGGATGTTGTGAGTTGATCATAACAATAAGAAGTGGAGAATTATTCTGTTACGAGTCAATACTAAAAGCTCTGCTGAATATTACTGTGACTAGTGAAATCGCCATTATAAATATAATGCTGTTCATGTTAGTCACATGTGTGCTAGAATGTGCTAGTGAACCGTGGTGCTCGACTCACCGCCCAACTCGCCCGATAGCGTGCTGCTTCACCCCTGGAGCCTCGATCTGAACTGAGGCAGAGAGAGCTGCCTTTTAAATTGTGGCGCTCCTCTGACAGAAGGCAGGTGACGCGCATTCCAGCTGATCAAGTAGGTGACGCGGGACATACCTCCC
This sequence comes from Protomyctophum bolini, assembly GCF_963924005.1. NCBI lineage: Eukaryota > Metazoa > Chordata > Actinopteri > Myctophiformes > Myctophidae > Protomyctophum > Protomyctophum bolini. The sequence goes on from NC_137864.1 coordinate 30,711,822, forward strand.
CTCTAGTACCCGCCCCAGAGGTTGATGCGCTCCTCTTCTCTCTCTCTGCCTCTGCTGGCCTCCAGGGGTGTGCTTACCTGTTGGGCGGTGTTTTGCCATCGAGACACCACAATAGATTAAGGAGTCTTGCACTCTTGCGCACGTACACACACAAACAAGCAACGGATATTGTATATACAGTACTGTCTGTAAAGTCTGTAGGTAGTAGAGCCTGTTGGCCAATACTTTATATCCCTAGTGTGTGAGTCACTATTTTAAGTTATGCACACACACACACACACACACACACACACACACACACACACACACACACACACACACACACACACACACACACACAACCACCACAAGCAACACTATCAGGAATATGAACCTTCCACCCAACCCTTCCCTTTCCTTCTCTCTCCTCTTCTCTCCAGGCAGCGAGACAGTCCTGGTACAGCTGGCTGTCTTTCCTGCACTCCCTCCAGCTCTGGCATGTAGCGCTGAAGAGGGTGAGTGGCCGTTTCGGCACCGGCGTCCTCTCCTATTTCATCTTCCTCAAAACCCTCCTCTTCTTCAACGTATTCCTGTTCCTGTTGATTGGGGCCTTCCTGGTGCTGCCCCAGGCGGTGTATCCCCCGAGGCCTCAGTCCTCCCTGGGCCAGGGCCACAGCTATGGGCTTGAGCTGTTCACTGGTGAGGTAAGAACCTGGAAGGGTATCCGTATTGTCTCTTGTGTTTCTTGTTTGGCACACTATGGTAAACCTCCTAAACACGAGAAACATGAGCTTTCAGTAAAAGCTTTGAGGCTTTACGTTGTTACTGTAGAAACATAACATATTTCTTTATTTTATGTGTGGAATTCAGCAGACCAGCATAGTGTATGTCATTGTGTAATTAAGTGAACGTTTCGTGAAGATTCTTGTAAACCATGTTTTTTCTGTTCTATGGACCCTAGAGGACACAAAAAAAACGGTTTACATTTTTTTTTCGCGCCCTAACAATATTTTGGCAATACATGGCAATGTGTAGCAATATTCCGTGTCTGTCTGTATTTCTGTCGACATCATTTCTCCAAATCTGCCAGGCCGATTTACACCAAATGTGGTCGAGGAGTGTATGATGTGCTCTGGAAGACCCCATAAAAATTTCACCACTATCGGCCCATAGGTGGCGCTACAGCACCAAATTCAAAACAAAAATTCATGATTATTCACAAACTACTTGTCCAATATCAATGACATTGGCTAGGTTGTTGTACCATGGGCTGAAGCACAAGCCCAGAAAGTTTGACCACAATCCACCAATAGGTGGCGCTACAACAACAGATTCAATATGCAATTTCACAAGGTGCATAAGCTACCTGACCAATTTTCCACAAAAACCTTGAATAATCAGTAACGGACAGTTTTATTTAAAATCAAAGGGTTTATTTACGAACGTGACATGCTCAACTGTACAAAGAATCACTGTAGGTATCATCGTCATCACTCTCAGCATCATCTTTTGTATGATTATCACATGAACCCTCAGCAGCCTCACATTTGCAGAGCTCTGTGCATGGAAGGTTATTACTGTTGCAAGAACAGCGGCCGTTACACTTGCTGGCAACACATGCACACTTGACGAGTTCAACAACGGCCTCTGGTGCAGGTGGAACCTTTGAGACTACAGGGACACACCTTCCATCATCTTGTTGCTTCCATCCTAAAGAAAGTGGATCTAAAACCTGTGGCTCAGCAACGATGTCTTGTGCCCATACATTGGCTTGCCAATGTGCTCGCAGAATGTGTTCGACGATGGACCCTTGCGTTGGACATATATTTTCAACACCCTGATTGCCCTTGAGCTGTTTAAATATGTGCCACCAAAGTACTTCAGCTGATTCATACCCAGGTTTGAAAAGCTGACACACAAACTTTTCACACCCGGCTAACACCTCCAAGGATGGATGAGGGCCAACACCAAGTTCAGCAAGTGCATGGAGAACATCATCACCAGTCTTCATGAACGATTTGAAGCAGGAAGATTTACCTTTTCCTCGGATGTGACCAGTGGTATCGCAACCAGTGAGCGTGAGGAATCCTGGCAATGTGGCTGCTCGTTTGGGGCCAATGGCCGTGTAGATTGGTCTCAGTTTTATCGTCCGTCTTTGATCTCCTGTGCCCATGATGATTGCACTCTCTGGTTGAAGGTCTGGTAACCTTCGAAGGGCAAGTACCAAAACATCAGTGTCACATGAGTATATATGTGGCGTTTTACCTAAACGACTCACTGCTGCGGCATACATAACCAGTAACGTATCAGCCTCTTCTTGTGTACTTGTGATGTTCACCATTTTTGTGTTTGTGGACATGACACCCGTGTGTGTGTGTGTGTGTGTGTGTGTGTGTGTGTGTGTGTGTGTGTGTGTGTGTGTGTGTGTGTGTGTGTGTGTGTGTGTGTGTGTGTGTGTGTGTGTGTGTGTGTGTGTGTGTGTGTGTGTGTGTGTGTGTGTGTGTGTGTGTGTGTGTGTGTGTGTGTGTGTGTGTGTGTGTGTTGTGATTGGTAGCTTGCAAAGATCAACAGCTTTTTGGGCAAAGTAGAGGACGAGGTTGGCCTTGGTTTCCTTGCTTCCGAGGAAAGCCTTGAAGTCTTTGACTGGTGTGTTATCCTCTATTTTACAGAGATGTCTTGTTCTGTCCTTCATGGAGTTTGTCACAGTATAGTTGTCAAATAGCAAGTATAGATCTGTGTAGCCTTGCGCCTTTATGTCAACACTCCGAGTGAAACATTCTGCAAGAGTTACGAGGGAGCAGAGCACTGAACTTTTGTGAATGAGAGGGTCAGAGGGGAAAAGAACATGTGGGACAAAATGACGAAGCTGAAGTATCTGACCTGGAAAGATGGATGCAAAACTATCAAGCTTAAGGCATCATCTGAAATAGTCAGCTTGAAAGCAACAAACTCCTTGTTTGTTCGCTTGCTTCTCGTTGCCAAGTCATCAAGAGAACTGGACCTGCAGAACATTGTGGGAACACACGAATTTGCTGATCACAATGCCAGCTTAATGAAGTCTGATGGTTCTCTGTTGCAGACTACAGCCAAGTCTGCCCTCATCCATGAATTGGAAGGAGTGGTTTCAGAGATGGAATCTAATGAAGAATCCATAGACATGCAGAGTAGCCCATCTGCAGAAGTGTTGACCAGTATCTTGATTGGCGGCATGGCTGTCGTGCAGGAGATGGTTGTTCGGAAAGGTGAAATAGTAAAACGAGCAGCCGCATTGCCAGGATTCCACACACTCACTGGTTGCGATACCACTGGTCACATCTGAGGAAAAGGTAAATCTTCCTGCTTCAAATCGTTCATGAAGACTGGTGATGATGTTCTCCATGCACTTGCTGAACTTGGTGTTGGCCCTCATCCATCCTTGGAGGTGTTAGCCGGGTGTGAAAAGTTTGTGTGTCAGCTTTTCAAACCTGGGTATGAATCAGCTGAAGTACTTTGGTGGCACATATTTAAACAGCTCAAGGGCAATCAGGGTGTTGAAAAGATATGTCCAACGCAAGGGTCCATCGTCGAACACATTCTGCGAGCACATTGGCAAGCCAATGTATGGGCACAAGACATCGTTGCTGAGCCACAGGTTTTAGATCCACTTTCTTTAGGATGGAAGCAACAAGATGATGGAAGGTGTGTCCCTGTAGTCTCAAAGGTTCCACCTGCACCAGAGGCCGTTGTTGAACTCGTCAAGTGTGCATGTGTTGCGGCCGCTGTTCTTGCAACAGTAATAACCTTCCATGCACAGAGCTCTGCAAATGTGAGGCTGCTGAGGGTTCATGTGATAATCATACAAAAGATGAGATGAGAGTGATGACGATGATACCTACAGTGATTCTTTGTACAGTTGAGCATGTCCCGTTCGTAAATAAACCCTTTGATTTTAAATAAAACTGTCCGTTACTGATTATTCAAGGTTTTTGTGGAAAATTGGTCAGGTAGCTTATGCACCTTGTGAAATTGCATATTGAATCTGTTGTTGTAGCGCCACCTATTGGTGGATTGTGGTCAAACTTTCTGGGCTTGTGCTTCAGCCCATGGTACAACAACCTAGCCAATGTCATTGAAATTGGACAAGTAGTTTGTGAATAATCATGAAATTTCGTTTTGAATTTGGTGCTGTAGCGCCACCTATGGGCCGATCGTGGTGAAATTTATATGGGGTCTTCCAGAGCACATCATACACTCCTGGACCACATTTGGTGTAAATCGGCCTGGCAGATTTGGAGAAATGATGTCGACAGAAATACAGACAGACACGGAATATTGCTACACATTGCCATGTATTGCCATGGTGATAAAATATTGTTAGGGCGCGAAAAAAAAATGTAAACCGTTTTTTTTGTGTCCTCTAGGGTCCATAGAACAGAAAAAACATGGTTTACAAGAATCTTCACGAAACGTTCACTTAACTGGATTCTGCTACATAACTACATACACTAAGCAGCTGGTAGTAGTAAAAATCAGACCAGTCTGAAGCGAGTGGTGCAACAGCACCCCCTATTGGTACTCTAAACATAGTAACAAAAATGGGTTCAACCACATGTTTGATAAGTGACATAGAGCTGTGCAATACTCTATGTCAATGTTTGACAACTTTCAAGTTATGACGCATTATAAGTGCTGGTTATAATGCATTATAAGTTCAGTGGAACAGCACATTATAACTAACTTAGTCAGTTATAACATGTCTTTGTTATAAGTTGTTATGCATTATAAACATTCATAAGAAGTTGAAGCCTTATACCGTAAGTGCATTATAATGCATACCAATGCACTTATAATGCATTATAGACCTGATCCTAATATAGTCTTACCGTAACGTTTGGTTTTTTCCCCTTTAAATGAATGCCCTACTACTGTGTTGTATGACAGTGTTACACATTCTATAAGTGATGAAAACAGCCGATGTACAATCTCAGAATGCATTCCATCGCACTGCATTACGAGCTTGTACACCAGCTTTTTGTGCTATTTTTTTAAATTAATCTATGAAACATTTGCCCAAAATAGGGACACCAGGTTGAAAGTGGTTACGTTTGTCTGTGGGTATAAATATTTAACCAATATTTAACCAATGGAAACTATACAACATTATGTGATTTCACTCCATTGTGGTTCAACTCCTAAGCATTGTTTCTCCGTTGCTGTCTCAGGGCTACTTCTCAGACTCGGTGATGTACTACGGTTACTACAGTAACTTAACCCTCAATAAGAGCTGCACGCTGACGCTGTCCAATGGCACAGGGCAGGAAGACTGTCTGTCCCCTGATCTCTCCTACAACATGCCTCTGGCTTACTTCTTCACTATAGTATTGGCCTATTTCATCACCTGCATCATACTAGTGTACAGGTACTGTGTGTGTGTGTGTGTGTGTGTGTGTGTGTGTGTGTGTGTGTGTGTGTGTGTGTGTGTGTGTGTGTGTGCGTGTGCGTGTGTGTGTACATTACATGACACATTATTATACAGAAAAGCCTGCACTTCATATGAAAAAAAAGTATCTCCTCTGTGCTTCTTCCTAACAGCATGTCCCGGTCATTTGGACGGAGTTTCCATCTATACAAGTCTCATGGCATGCTAGCTGTCAAGGTCTTCTCTTCCTGGGACTTTAAAGTCAGCAAGAAGTTTTCCATTAAACTCATGAGAGATAACATCAGCACCCAGATCAAGGTACGCATGCATACACGCACACACACGCACGCACGCACGCACGCACGCACGCACGCACATACGCACTGCACGCATGCAAAGAAACATGCACACAGAAACATACATTGAGATAAACCCACTCTCAGTCACAGTTTCTCTCAGTCTCCCTCTCCGGGGAACATAATTAGTGGACAGGAATGTGATGATCTCACACATTCTTTCTCTGACCCTCCCTTCTTGTCATCTTTCTATCCCCCACACTCTACTCACATTATGTTCTCTCACACATTCCTTCCTCGAGACACCGTCAAATTTAAGTTATCCACTTATTTTGCATGACAATTTGAGCTTGGTGTGCAAAAGCCTTTACACAGTACATGGCATTTTACCCACATGAGAAACAAACGCATATGATCTATGGCGCAATGTACACCAAGGATGTAAGGCTGCGCCTTGGGGGCGTGTCCAACTCCAATATTGATTGATCGTTAAATGGCAGATAATGATCAGAAGCAGTGGAGTATAGTCTGTGCTGCTCCTTCCACCCACCTGGACATTGGCAGAAGTGTTGGACCTGGAGGAAGAGCATGCATATCCAACACTTCTGACCATTCCCAGGTCAGCATAATCAGTAAGGGTTAATCCTAGAAGCTGTGTAGTAATAGATTATGACATACCTTATCATCCTTGTCCTTATATCCTATCGGTCATCGGTCCTGTGTCATCATCATCAGGTCATCAACTTCCAGGGAGCAGGAATGTGCTCAGTAAAGTAATGGCAATCTGTCCATTAGATTTAGATATTTGTGTGCAAGTCGAAAGTTTGGCTTAGAGGTGGTGCTAGAGTAATTACACTTATGTTGCATTATGGGTGAAATTCCCATAATGGAATATTATATCCCAATTATATACTGTATGTACGGTGTACAAAATGAGCACTCAGTCATGCACGCACGCACGCACGCACAAACACACACACACACACACACACACACACACACACACACACACACACACACACACACACACACACACACACACACACACACACACTGGGCTGTATTTTGCGTGTCTTAAGTACCAGGTCTTATTCCCTAACTTGAGTAAACTAAAGACCTGGAGGCGTCATCAATGCCATTTGGCTATTCTGAGTGGCCAAATAGCATTGATCACGCCTCCAGGTCTTTAGTTTACTCAAGTTAGGGAATAAGACCTGGTACTTAAGACACACAAAATACAGCCCACTGTCTCTCTGTCTCCATCCTCTGCAGGAGTTGTTGTCAGATGTGAACCGTAATGATGTCCAGAAGACGTTGTGCCAGAGGCTGGTGAGGCTGATGGTCCATGCTCTAGCCTGGTCTATCTGCATCGGCAGCACCATTAGCTGTACTGTCGCCATTTACTTCTTCTCTGAGCACATGCATAAGGTGAAGACATTTAATTAACCTTAAAATATCAAAAGGTTTTAACAGATTAAAACATGCATACAATTTTGTTTTGCACAACTCTCTTTAAGACCAGTCTGTCTTATTTCCTCTCTTCTTTTCTCTTTCACTGATATAGTCACCTGGTGGCGTGTCCATTTTCATTATGCCCAGCTGTACCACTTGGCACGTGCATACTGTATTATCAGCTACTTTTAGAGAATAGCCAACTTGTTGTCCTCTTCTGAAAAGACTATTTTGCCCTGACTATTTTGATTTCAGATGTAGGACGTTCTAGTTTCCTTGCACAGTATGACAGCTAGACAAAATTCAACTCACATAGTCTGACCAGGTGGATGCAATTTTATGTCGCACAGTGTGACATTTAATGATCATGTTAGCAGGCCAAAATCATACATGCTGCAAGCACCATAATGACTTATACCCTCTATACCCATGCTTTTTGTTCTTGCTTAATGTAAGTCGCTCTGGATTAAGAGCGTCTGCTAAATGCCTAAATTGTAAATTGTAAATTGTATACATACTATTAAACTGATACTTGTCCGGATTGACTCTGTCCACACTACAGTCCTATTTTTTCCTACACCTAAGTTCAAGTGGTTTATTTGGATATGTGGCTGTTGATGGACATAGGGTGCCTATGGGCTATAGTTCCAAACATTGCTCCTATGGCTGGAACTATCCCATTGAGGTAGAATGAGCACTTCCGCATTCCATTGTTACAATGGGAGTCAACACTAGTGTCGCCACTCTCTTATTATATTACTCTGGGTGAATCTACAACCTTACCGTTATGGACCAGTCTCTTCAACCACTGATTCTAAAGCCTCATTTCATACTAGCTGACCTACAAGATCACGACGTGTCACAAGCTATTTTCCATGCATGACACAGTTGTGGGACAGAGCATACATTAAGTTTAATTTTCCTTTCCCCACCCCACCAACAGGACCTCCAGGATAGGGCTCGGTCTACAAACACTGACCCCCTACTGAAGGAAGCTAGCCTTCTGGCTCTCCCTGTGGTTGTGTCTCTCATCAACCTGCTGCTTCCAGGACTCTTCAATGCTGCAGGTTGGATGGAGGAATACGAGTCCCCTAGCGTACGCACCTACATCGCCATCTGCAGGTAGGGGGTTGGTGCTGCGCCTCCCTGTAACCAAAATGCACAACATTGATGATTTATTTAGCTTGTGTGTGTGTGTGTGTGTGTGTGTGTGTGTGTGTGTGTGTGTGTGTGTGTGTGTGTGTGTGTGTGTGTGTGTGTGTCTGTGTGAGTGAGAGAGAGAGAGTGATTGCAGGCATGCCCAAGCCGAGAGCTAAGGCATCGGCAAAATTCTGTTCAGTGTCTGCAATAATTGGCAGTCGCCATATATGGAGAAGGCGATGCTTTCTGTACCCGTGATCTGTATCCTGAAGCACTTGTTGTAGAGTTTCTTTCCACTATTGTTTGTGTTCAAGAAATTCTTTGTAAAATGTGAATGCAAATAAAGATGTTAAGTGTGTGTGTGTGTGTGTGTGTGTGTGTGTGTGTGTGTGTGTGTGTGTGTGTGTGTGTGTGTGTTATAGGAACTTAATGCTCAAAGTGAGCGTACTTGGGGTGCTGTGCTACCATTGGCTGGGAAGGGTGGCGGTGGAACCTCAGACCCTCGGTCTACAGGTAGCATGAAAATTTATTTTTTAAATTAAAATCTTAGTAGTATTTTTTTATAGTTTCCCAGGAGAGAATGTTCTGGTGGGATTCAATCCTACTACATGGTTCATCACTGTGCACAGTCCAATTGAAGATATCTTTCACTTTTGATATGGCCTGTTTTCTGTATATAATTGTGTGTGTGTGCGCGTGTGTGTGTTCATGTTGTGCTCAGTGCTGGGAGAGCTTTGTAGGGCAAGAGTTGTACCGATTCCTTATCATGGACTTCATCTTCACTCTACTGGACACATTCTTTGGAGAGTTCCTCTGGAGGTGAGTTCCTCTGGAGGAGAGTTCCTCTGGAGGTGTGGATCTCTCTCAGAATCAGTCATAGAGATGTTTGTGTATAACCCCCCCCCCCCCCCCAAGGCCCCCCACCCCCCTCTCTCTTTCCATCGCTATCTCTATCTATTTCTTTTTTCTGTACCATTCTCTTGGCCTAATCTTCTGTTAACTTTGGTTTCTTGTCTGCAGATTATTTTCTCAGCGTGTACTGAAGAGAAAGAGGAGACCTGTGTTTGATATTGCCAGGCATGTGCTTGAACTCATCTATGGACAGACATTGGCATGGTAAGAATAGAATAATCTTATAAAACAGGTAGCTCAAGTCATCAGTGGTGATATCAGTGGTGTAATAACCACATACCTTGGCTCTGAAGTATAGACACTGTGGTCTCTTGACATCTCACACTGGGTCGTGTATATTTCTGAGGTCCGAGTGGGTGCAGTGTTGAGTGTGAAATCGTTTGGATCAGCATTTCTCCTTTTTAAAGTTTTTATTGAGCATAGAAGAGGGGTATGGGCAGGAAAAAACGCAGTACATATGTTATGCTTCTTTTTCTATTTTTACATACATAGACAGAGAACAGACAGGAAACAGGACAGTTCTGATACTACATGGACAGAATTGTTTTTGAGTTGGTTTGAGTGGTCACAAAACTGAAACTGAAACAAAACAAAAATTAGACTAAACAAAACAAAACGAAAGACAAGACGAATAGCAACCCCCCACCCTCCCACTTGGAACTTTGACAACTTTTTCTTTCACTGTATAAGTTTTTTTCTTTTTTTTTTTAATAGAATAAATAGTATTAATAGCCAGCAAGGATTTCATGAGCATAAAAGAAGAGAAGAGAAGGGAGATATGAGAAGTAGAAAAGAGAGAAAGATAGAAGGAAGTATAAGGAGTGGATCAGCATTTCTACAGAACCGAAGTGTGACAATGTTGTAATACCATCGGACATAGCTTGAAGTGTGACATCATATTCATGAGGTCACCAAAAGGTGGAGTTCTAAATGTAGAGTTCCACAAAGCTCCAGACTGTTTTATGAACTAAAATAGAATAGATATTTTTTTAGGGCCTCCAATACATGGCTTTTGAAGATTACGTCATATGACAGCCAAGTCTATGGGATTTTAAAGCGAATTAATTAATATTCAGGTAATTTGACATGTTGAGATCAGCATGTTGATAAAAAAGCAGTTAATTAAGTCCTTGGCAGACATTGAGTTAAGACCTCCATGGAGGCTAACATCAGGTACGGAGGAATGGACAGAGAAGTGCCTTATCTCATTTAAAATTTAAAAATGGATGACATGGCCTGTTGCAATACCGGAAAGGTATTGCAAATGGGGACAAAATGAAAATAAAGTGTTTACGTTTGTTTGTTCAGGTTGGGGCTTCTGTTCACACCTCTGCTGCCAGCAGTACAGATTCTGAAACTCTTGCTACTCTTCTATGTTAAGGAGGTAACCTTGCGCAGATCTACCACATCACAAACAAGATGTCCTAAAACACGATGTCTTATTGTGTAAAGCTGTATCTGGAAACATTGTAATAACTGCTAACCGTGTCCCATGTCCATTCAGGGCAGTCTGATGTTGAACTGCCAGGCTCCCAGGAAGCCCTACAGAGCAAGCCAGATGACTACCATCTTCATTACGCTGCTGTGTTTTCCCTCCTTCCTGTGCTCAACTGTATGCGTCACATACACTATGTGGAGGTACACATGTTTTGACACACACATGCACACACACAACCTTAAGCTTAGGAAGTGAGCACACTGAGACCCCCTTTCCACCGGTTGGTTCCCAATGGGAACCGGTTCAGTTCTTTTTGGTTCTTAGTCCATGAGCCAGAGCTCCAAAATTGGTGGGAAAAACTAGACTTATATTAAATTGTTTATAGAATCAATACAAGTAAATGAATACATGATAACCCTTCCACAGTAGTTGCTTTTTCATATTTTCTATTATTTTGCATATTTTCCTACATAATGCCTCATTTGCATATTGAAAAATGTAACAATAAATCATTGTCTTCGTGTAAGTAATCAACTGGGGAAGTTTCATGGTGATAACAGTTTAATATAGGAATAGTCTTTCCCACACAATTCATAATTAATGTTCCAATTTTGGAGCTCTGGCTCATGGACTAAGAACCAAAAAGAACTGAACCGGTTCCCATTGGAGACCAACCGGTGGAAAAGAACTGAACCGGTTCCCATTGGGGACCAACCGGTGGAAAAGAACTGAACCGGTTCCCATTGGGGACCAACCAGTGGAAAAGAACTGAACCGGTTCCCATTGGGGACCAACCGGTGGAAAAGAACTGAACCGGTTTCCATTGGTTCCCGTGTTGCTACCGGCGCAGACAGAAACTGTTTATTTATTTTTAGCTTCTAGCTTCTAGTGCTGCTGCTGTACTTTGTGTTAACAAAGCATTGTGGTGAGACTGTGCCTTGCGTGCGAAGTTGAAAGTATTAAATAACTTTTATGCATGTTTAAAACAGCACTTAGTGGACGTGTTTTCTCAAAGCACATTGCAAATGAGGCACATGGTTTGCAAACATGGTTTGCGAACAAACTGCAGTTATATTTTTAATGATAAATGAATATAGTAAAAATATCAAAACAAATTAAATAGACATAAAGTAGACATCTTGTGCACTGAACTACACTGAACCAGTTAACTTATAGATGCATTCAATAAACACAAGCACACATCTCCCAACTTCTTACCATTCCGTACTCCCACTCCACTCTACTGCCCCAGTCTCCACCCCTCCCAGTCCTGCGGTCCGTTCCGTCAGCTGAAGACCATGTTTGAATCAGGGAAGGTGTGGATGGCAGAGCTGGAGAAACACAATCCCAGCCTGTCTTGGCTGGCCCAGGCTCACTCCTACCTGGTGGAGAACCCCATGTTCCTGTTCCTGGTTGCGGGCATCTTCCTGTGAGCGTGCGCGCGCACACACACACACACACACACACACACACACACACACACACACACACACACACATTCCATACTTCCTTATCCTTATTATGGAACTATACACACATAATTAACGTGTGTGTGTGTGTGTGTGTGTGTGTGTGTGTGTGTGTGTGTGTGTGTGTGTGTGTGTGTGTGTGTGTGTGTGTGTGTGTGTGTGTGTGTGTGTGTGTGTGTGTGTGTGTGTGTGTGTGTGTGTGTGTGTGTGTGTGTGTGTGTGTGTGTGTGTGTGTGTGTGTGTGTGTGTGTGTGTGTGTGTGTGTGTGCGCGTGCGCGCGCGCATCAGGATTGTCATCTACTTCTACAGTCAGGTTCTGGATGGACAAAGGAAAATTGTCAATTTACTACAGGAACAGATCGAGAACGTAAGAACGCGCACGCATGTCACACACACATACACACGCATGTCACGCACACATTCACACAGAAATTATGTCTATGTAGTATAAAATGTTTTACTGATATCGATTGTATATTTGTTTCATGTGGTCTTTTGTATATTGTGTGCATGTTTACAATATTAAAAAAACTGCCCACCAGTCCATTAAGTTTGCCTGATGGGTGGTGATCCACCTGAACTGAAGTCGCACCCACAGCTGTAGTTGTATGATAAAGGGGGAGGGGCTGATAATGTGATGTCACTATATTACTGTTTATTTCATTGGCCCATTTGACTGTCAAGGGTTCAGCCTCCAGGAAGAAACCGTGAATACAAAGTAAATACACCATTGCAGTGCACATGAAAACGACTCCAGGTTGTCTAATGAAGTACTGTCATACATGAAAAACTGGAAAAATACAAAGATTGTGGCAAAACTACATATATACATACACATAACTACAATAATCAAAAACTAGAATTAAGGCAACATTTCCTGTTATCCCAGTTCTGATATTCACTCATGGCCATCCTCCTCATCCTATTCTCTTCATTTCAATAATTTCTCTTCTTTTCTATTTCTCTTGTGAATCTTATGTGCTCTTCACTTGTGTTTCTCATCTCCTCTCTTTCCAATTTCTCCTCTGCTTCTCTCCCTCCATCTGTTCCTCTTGCCTTTTCCCCCTCCATCTCTCTCTCTTCCCTCCCTCTTACTCAACTTGTTCCTTCCCTACCTCCCTACCTCTACATGTGCAGGAGGGAGAGGATAAGAAGTTTCTGATCACCCGCCTCCAGGCGATCCATGAGCAGAAACGAATCTCTTCTCCTCGCAGACTCACCAGCCAGGTCAGTCCGTGAACTACACTTAATGGACCACTTCAGCTCCTTTTCCAACCAGATCTATTTTAATGATGTTTGGGAGACAATAAACACTTTCCTGGGGTTTGTATGTGAGTAATATGTGTTTTTAGATATGTTTGTATTTCAAAGTGTCTGTGATGTCATGGTCTACAATTCCTATAATGTCTTGGTGCACTGCTCCTCCTTGTGGAGAGGCTGTCTTACTGAGACAACATGTAGTCCAGGATGGAAGTGAGACTATCCATGACATCACTGGCACTTTGAATCAATATCTAAAAACACATACTACCCATATAAAAACCCCAGGAAAGTGTTTCTTGTCTCCCAAACATCATTCATAATAAGATCTGGTTGAAAAAAGGGTGAAGTGGCCCTTTAACAACCAAACATGCTGCTCAGCCAGGTCAATCCTTGAATCCGTGAGCCCACTGTACACAGAATGGCCATGTTAAGGACTCGCCTCAGATGGATGGGTGTAACTTAAGTCGGATCAGTCTCAGAATATTGTAAAATATCTATATACCGGTATGTTGCTTATGTGCTCTGTGAGCGAGAAAGCATTAAGTAGTGACTACATTAATATTAATTCAGAAACAGTTCTCTAAATCACCACCCAGCTGATCGCTACACCTGTAACTGAGTGCACTTTAAACCACTTTGTCACAGTCAGATGCACCTGCCTTGCTCTTTGTCTTAGATGGTGTTAGATCTTGTTGAAGGAAACAACATCCACGGACTGAACATAATCCTCAAACGCTGTGATCTGTTCCTCCAATATGTCTATTCCCACCTTGTCATCCTCCACCACACAGTCTATCTCCAGCTTCTTGATGCCGTAGCCAATGTGAAGCAGCCTGGATTGTTCCCACAGTAATCCATCCATTTGAATACTTCTGACACATTCCTCCACTTCGACCATGTTTGTCTCGTCATCCCATGGCTTCACATCCAACACGATTGTCGACTTGGCAATGAGAGCTGGTTTCCTTCAATCTGGCTGCTTCTGCACTCTCCTCCTTCAATCTGGCTGCTTTTGCACTCTCCTCCTTCAATCTGGCTGCTTCTGCACTCTCCTCTTCGTCTTCAGATTCAAACAGATCAAAGTCTTCCTCAAGCCTAGGCCCTGCATAGGCTGTGCTGTCAGGCACGCCCACTGGACCGTACTCACTCAGAGGTTTCTTTACCCCGGGTAGACTGGTCTTGTCTTTCTGGTAGGACAGGATATGGTTGTACCAACACAGAGCATGGAGCAAGTCAGCAGGTGGAGGAGACAAGATCGCATCGAACACAGCGATGTCTGCTTGGGAGGGAACATCTCCTTCTATGTATCTCTTATCCGCCAGGAAGTCGGTGAGAACCTTCAGGCTGCTGGAGGTTTTCAAGTCACCGAATCCCATGTTAGTGAGGTTTTAATAAATGTAAAGTAATTAATCAACGTGAAGAAGCGGAGCAGAAACGAGCTGCTTCCCACTGCAGGAAGCTTTTAATGAAAAATAGTCTACACGACTCAAGCTCGGTTTAACTGTAGCTGATTCTCACACAAGGCCTGCACCTGTATGCTAGAACTTGACTTTAACACCAGATATCTTACATATTTGGTCACAACATTTAATAGTCAACCAGCAAAGTAGTAAGATATTTGGTGCAGAACATTCAAAACTCAAGTTGGTGCAGAACATTCAAACCTCAAGTTCCTATATACAAGACTAAACTATTGGTAATAAAAGTAGCTTGTTGCAGCGTTGCTTTATATCTATATTCTTGTGGGATGCCTTTGTCATCTCGCTGATGTCACTCCAACTTGATCCATTCGCATGTTGGAGCTTACACAGCACCCACACCCAAATATGGTGTTCAATGACGTCCGACCTAGCTGTGTCTGATCTTGAAGCTAATTGCACGTTGGAGTGTATGGGCATAGCGAGGACTTATAGTGCTACACAGAATATTTTATAGTACAGTACAACTAAGAGTGGATGAGAGTACTAAGAGTGGATGTGAGAGTACTAAGAGTGGATGTGAGTAAGAGTGGATGAGAGTACTAAGAGTGGATGAGAGTACTAAGAGTGGATGAGAGTACTAAGAGTGGATGAGAGTACTAAGAGTGGATGAGAGTACTAAGAGTGGATGAGAGTACTAAGAGTAGATGAGAGTACTAAGAGTGGATGAGAGTACTAAGGGTGGATGTGAGTAAGAGTGGATGAGAGTACTAAGAGTGGATGAGAGTATACTAAGAGTGGATGTGAGTACTAAGAGTGGATGTGAGTACTAAGAGTGGATGTGAGTACTAGGAGTGGATGAGAGTACTAAGGGTAGATGTGAGTACTAAGAGTGGATGTGAGTACTTAGAGTGGACGAGAGTACTAAGAGTGGATGAGAGTACTAAGGGTGGATGTGAGTACTAAGAGTGGATGAGAGTACTAAGAGTGGATGTGAGTACTAAGAGTGGATGTGAGAGTACTAAGAGTGGATGAGAGTACTAAGAGTGGATGAGAGTACTAAGAGTGTATGTGAGTAAGAGTGGATGAGAGTACTAAGAGTGGATGTGAGTACTAAGAGTGGATGTGAGAGTACTAAGAGTGGATGTGAGAGTACTAAGAGTGGATGTGAGAGTACTAAGAGTGGATGTGCGAGTACTAAGAGTGGATGTGAGAGTACTAAGAGTGGATGCGAGTACTAAGAGTGGATGCGAGTACTAAGAGTGGATGCGAGTACTAAGAGTGGATGTGAGAGTACTAAGAGTGGATGAGAGTACTAATAGTGGATGTGAGTAAGAGTGGATGAGAGTACTAAGAGTGGATGAGAGTACTAGGGATGGGTCCGTTTAATCAATTAATCGATTATCGTTAATAGGACCCGAAATCGATTGTGAAAATTATTAATCGATAATCGTTTTAAGGGTGGATGAGAGTAAGAGTGGATGTGAGTACTAAGAGTGGATGTGAGTACTAAGAGTGGACGAGAGTACTAAGAGTGGATGAGAGTACTAAGGGTGGATGTGAGTACTAAGAGTGGATGTGAGAGTACTAAGAGTGGATGTAAGAGTACTAAGAGTGGATTTGAGAGTACTAAGAGTGGATGTGAGTACTAATAGTGGATGTGAGAGTACTAAGAGTGGATGTGCGAGTACTAAGAGTGGATGTGAGAGTACTAAGAGTGGATGAGAGTACTAAGAGTGGATGAGAGTACTAAGAGTGTATGTGAGTAAGAGTGGATGAGAGTACTAAGAGTGGATGTGAGTACTAATAGTGGATGTGAGAGTACTAAGAGTGGATGTGAGAGTACTAAGAGTGGATGTGAGACTACTAAGAGTGGATGTGAGTACTAAGAGTGGATGAGAGTACTAAGGGTGGATGTGAGTACTAAGAGTGGATGTGAGTACTAAGAGTGGACGAGAGTACTAAGAGTGGACGAGAGTACTAAGGGTGGATGTGAGTACTAAGAGTGGATGTGAGTACTAAGAGTGGATGTGAGAGTACTAAGAGTGGATGTGAGAGTACTAAGAGTGGCTGTGAGAGTACTAAGAGTGGATGCGAGTACTAAGAGTGGATGCGAGTACTAAGAGTGGATGAGAGTACTAAGAGTGGATGAGAGTACTAAGAGTGGATGAGAGTACTAAGAGTGGATGAGAGTACTAAGAGTGGATGTGGGTAAGAGTGGATGAGAGTACTAAGAGTGGATGTGAGTAAGAGTGGATGAGAGTACTAAGAGTGGATGTGAGTACTAAGAGTGGATGTGAGAGTACTAAGAGTGGATGAGAGTACTAAGAGTGGATGTGAGTACTAAGAGTGGATGTGAGAGTACTAAGAGTGGATGTGAGAGTACTAAGAGTGGATGTGAGAGTACTAAGAGTGGATGTGAGAGTACTAAGAGTGGATGTGTGAGTACTAAGAGTGGATGCGAGTACTAAGAGTGGATGCGAGTACTAAGAGTGGAGGTGAGAGTACTAAGAGTGGATGAGAGTACTAAGAGTGGATGTGAGTAAGAGTGGATGAGAGTACTAAGAGTGGATGAGAGTACTAGGGATGGGTCCGATTAATCGAATATTCGATTATCGTTAATAAGACCCGAAATCGATTATGAAAATTAATAATCGATAATCGTTTTAAGGGTGGATGAGAGTAAGAGTGGATGTGAGAGTACTAAGAGTGGATGAGAGTACTAAGAGTGGATGAGAGTACTAAGAGTGGATGAGAGTAAGAGTGGATGAGAGTACTAAGAGTGGATAGAGTGGATGAGAGTACTAAGAGTGGATGAGAGTACTAAGGGTGGATGTGAGTACTAAGAGTGGATGTGAGTACTAAGAGTGGATGAGAGTACTAAGAGTGGATGTGAGTACTAAGAGTGGATGAGAGTACTAAGGGTGGATGTGAGTACTAAGAGTGGACGTGAGTACTAAGAGTGGACGTGAGTACTAAGAGTGGATGAGAGTACTAAGGGTGGATGTGAGTACTAAGAGTGGATGAGAGTACTAAGGGTGGATGTGAGTACTAAGAGTGGACGTGAGTACTAAGAGTGGATGTGAGTACTAAGAGTGGATGTGAGTACTAAGAGTGGATGTGAGAGTACTAAGAGTGGATGTGAGTACTAAGAGTGGATGTGAGAGTACTAAGAGTGGATGTGCGAGTACTAAGAGTGGATGTGAGAGTACTAAGAGTGGATGCGAGTACTAAGAGTGGATGGGAGTACTAAGAGTGGATGCGAGTACTAAGAGTGGATGCGAGTACTAAGAGTGGATGTGAGAGTACTAAGAGTGGATGAGAGTACTAAGAGTGGATGTGAGTAAGAGTGGATGAGAGTACTAAGAGTGGATGAGAGTACTAGGGATGGGTCCGTTTAATCAATTAATCGATTATCGTTAATAGGACCCGAAATCGATTATGAAAATTATTAATCGATAATCGTTTTAAGGGTGGATGAGAGTAAGAGTGGATGTGAGTACTAAGAGTGGATGTGAGTACTAAGAGTGGACGAGAGTACTAAGAGTGGATGAGAGTACTAAGGGTGGATGTGAGTACTAAGAGTGGATGAGAGTACTAAGAGTGGATGTGAGAGTACTAAGAGTGGATGTGAGTAAGAGTGGATGAGAGTACTAAGAGTGGATGAGAGTACTAAGAGTGGATGTGAGAGTACTAAGAGTGGATGTGAGTACTAAGAGTGGATGTGAGAGTACTAAGAGTGGATGTGAGAGTACTAAGAGTGGATGCGAGTACTAAGAGTGGATGCGAGTACTAAGAGTGGATGGGAGTACTAAGGGTGGATGTGAGTACTAAGAGTGGATGTGAGTACTAAGAGTGGACGAGAGTACTAAGAGTGGATGTGAGTACTAAGGGTGGATGTGAGTACTAAGAGTGGATGTGAGTACTAAGAGTGGATGAGAGTACTAAGAGTGGATGAGAGTACTAAGAGTGGATGAGAGTACTAAGAGTGGATAAGAGTACTAAGAGTGGATAAGAGTACTAAGAGTGGATAAGAGTACTAAGAGTGGATAAGAGTACTAAGAGTGGATAAGAGTACTAAGAGTGGATAAGAGTACTAAGAGTGGATAAGAGTACTAAGAGTGGATGAGAGTACTAAGAGTGGATGAGAGTACTAAGAGTGTATGTGAGTAAGAGTGGATGAGAGTACTAAGAGTGGATGTGAGTACTAAGAGTGGATGTGAGAGTACTAAGAGTGGATGCGAGTACTAAGAGTGGATGCGAGTACTAAGAGTGGATGCGAGTACTAAGAGTGGATGCGAGTACTAAGAGTGGATGTGAGAGTACTAAGAGTGGATGAGAGTACTAAGAGTGGATGTGAGTAAGAGTGGATGAGAGTACTAAGAGTGGATGAGAGTACTAGGGATGGGTCCGTTTAATCAATTAATCGATTATCGTTAATAGGACCCGAAATCGATTATGAAAATTATTAATCGATAATCGTTTTAAGGGTGGATGAGAGTAAGAGTGGATGTGAGTACTAAGAGTGGATGTGAGTACTAAGAGTGGACGAGAGTACTAAGAGTGGATGAGAGTACTAAGGGTGGATGTGAGTACTAAGAGTGGATGAGAGTACTAAGAGTGGATGTGAGAGTACTAAGAGTGGATGTGAGTAAGAGTGGATGAGAGTACTAAGAGTGGATGAGAGTACTAAGAGTGGATGTGAGAGTACTAAGAGTGGATGTGAGTACTAAGAGTGGATGTGAGAGTACTAAGAGTGGATGTGAGAGTACTAAGAGTGGATGGGAGTACTAAGAGTGGATGGGAGTACTAAGGGTGGATGTGAGTACTAAGAGTGGATGTGAGTACTAAGAGTGGATGTGAGTACTAAGAGTGGACGAGAGTACTAAGAGTGGATGTGAGTACTAAGGGTGGATGTGAGTACTAAGAGTGGATGTGAGTACTAAGAGTGGATGAGAGTACTAAGAGTGGATGAGAGTACTAAGAGTGGATGAGAGTACTAAGAGTGGATAAGAGTACTAAGAGTGGATAAGAGTACTAAGAGTGGATAAGAGTGGATAAGAGTACTAAGAGTGGATAAGAGTACTAAGAGTGGATAAGAGTACTAAGAGTGGATAAGAGTACTAAGAGTGGATGAGAGTACTAAGAGTGGATGAGAGTACTAAGAGTGTATGTGAGTAAGAGTGGATGAGAGTACTAAGAGTGGATGAGAGTACTAAGAGTGGATGTGAGAGTACTAAGAGTGGATGCGAGTACTAAGAGTGGATGCGAGTACTAAGAGTGGATGCGAGTACTAAGAGTGGATGTGAGAGTACTAAGAGTGGAT